>NW_018164809.1:66740-82163 GCF_001263595.1 Phalaenopsis equestris
CTAACCATAAACTCCTTGTAAAGGGGAATGATGTTTTCTTAAAGTTGAACTCTTCATTACAAAACTTTTTTTAGTCTTAGTAAATTTAATTTTAAGTTTAGATAATAACTTAGTTAACTTAGTTCTTTTAGCTATATTTCCATTAAACTTACTTTCGACCTATTTTTCTTACTTAAGTTTTTATAGTTTGAATATTTGTTTTATGTTATAACTATATGAATTTCCACCTCCCCGTGGGATTGAAACTTAGGACTCCATTAGAACCCTTTATTACTTGAGCTATACGTAACTTGTGTAATTATTGCATCTTAAAGATTTTACAATGTAAAACTATTTATACTGAAGTGATTTTTATTGTGATTGATCTGCATATTTACTAATTGTGTTGATGTGTGTGTTGTAGTATTTAAAGATACTTACAGCTCATACATAAAAACTCACATCATCCCGCATTTACATTTTGCATTTGCTTAGCATACCTAACATTCCTTTTAATTTTATTGGATTAGATATTAGACAAAAACTTGCAATCATTTCCTATATAAGTTACTACAATTTAAAGAAGGTTTTGTTAAAGTCAATGTTATAAGAGTATTGCCTATCTCTATGGGATCGATACTGGGGTTTTTAAAGAATATCCTATATTAATTGAAATGATACTTATACTTACGTAGTACCTCTAGTATGTAAACCATTTTTATCATATTTATATAATATTTAATTTAGCACACTAGTCGCTGAATATAAATTGGGTCAAGCTTTTGGTCATATTTCTGAACTTAAATAATTGTGTAATTGCGGGTCGGGTCAGCTTATGTTGTAACGAACGAAAAACTCGGAGCCTAAAGTGAGTTAGGGCTTATATTGCACAACATGGCTGTACAAAGGCCTAAAGATAAATTGGGGATTTATGTCATACCATCATACCAGACGAGCTACCTCAAAATCCAATGGCTTGTTATTTAATTCTAAGGAAATATTTGTTGTTGTAGACTTGTGTCCTCCACTTGCTCCAGCTTGCTCTGAGCTCATGTTTGAAGTGACGGCTCCAGGTAAGAACTTTATGTCTTATGCTTGCTTTCAATCATTATTAATCCAAATAATTAACAGGTATGCTTTTGGGTTTTACAGTGATCCACCCTAAGTAAATCAGCTAGTTAGGGCTTATATTGCACAACATGGCTGTACAAAGCCCTAAAGATAAATTGAGGATTTATGTCATACCAGACGAGCTACCTCAAAATCCAATGGCTTGTTATTTAATTCTAAGGAAATATTTGTTGTTGTAGACTTGTGTCCTCCACTTGCTCCAGCTTGCTCTGAGCTCATCATTGAAGTGACGGCTCCAGGTAAGAACTTTATGTCTTATGCTTGCTTTCAATCATTATTAATCCAAATAATTAACAGGTATGCTTTTGGGTTTTACAGTGATCCACCCTAAGTAAATCAGCTACTGTTTTCTATCCTAAAGGTCTTGCGATTATAAAAGAATGCAGAAGTAAAAGGACAGAACAATAAAATGTTGAAATAAAATTTGCTGAAAGTATTTAAATTAATGTACCTGTGCATCTGCTACCATTGCATGGTTAGCACATAAAACATAATATATTTATTGGATATTTAAATAAATTCTTGAAAAGAAAGCAGGGAAATCCCGTATGAAAAGGTCGAAAAAGTTAATCATCAGGAAATAAGAGTAAGGAAACCCCTAGTCACATATGAAATATCAGAACTAGGTGTAAGAAATTTGGTAAAGGTGATGGCTCAGAGCTGGACTGTGTGCTTCCTAACCTTGAGTAAAAGCTACCAACCTAATAAACTACGGAGGGCAGTCCTAACCTCAAATGAAGTAACCTCAAACGAAGTGATTAACTGTGGACCTTTATAAGTTTTTTTTTTTTAATTTTTAATTTAATTTCCATACATGTAGAATTTACTTTTACATGCAAAAGCAATTTTATTTTTGTAAATACTTTTCAAAATAGTGTAGTCCATAGGTTAATTACTTTAGTCGAGCTAAGACTACAAACAACCTATGAGTATCGAGGACAACCATCTCCTCAAGAGTCGTCGAATAGTATCATCGTTCCTTATCCTCTCCTTTTTCATTAAAGGTCCTTGAGGTAGAAAATATTGTTCTAAAATCCTACTTCGTATTCCTCATTTTAGCACACATTAGAATTATCATCATCGCCCTAGCCACCTAGACCTCAGACTTACACAAGTTCAATAATCCATATGTGACAAAAATAGATATCTCAATTTCTCACTAGGATTTAAATACCTTACAGAAGACTTAAATCCTCAAGCATGAGGTTATTAATGTAGGACAAGTAGCGTAGGGAAATTTTATTGATTTAAGTGAATTAACGGGTCCCAAGACATAACTTACTTGGTGGGTCCCTAAAGGTTTTATAGATGATTTTCTTGAATAAAACATAATGAGTTCAATTGTCCTTCAAAATATCCAAAAGGTTATAAAAATAGTCGGGGCATAACCCTAAATAACTTTTAAAATCCTTTGAAAAGTTTCTAGTTCAGTTGAACTGATTAGTTTATTAAATTAATCACCCGAAGTTAACTTTAGATTCAGTGGTAATTAAGTTGTGCTCAATGAACCTTGATGTTTTAATTATCCCATAAGCGGGGTAACTAGGTGTTCACTTGATGTTCTATTTAAAAATTATGTGAGTGGGTGCCTATAAGGGAAAAATAAATTATTAAGGACCTTGTGCTTGATTAAAGTTGGGCTTGTAGTGTTTTAAAGGTATACTTGATTAATTATTTTTTTCTCTTTTTGATACCTCATTAGGTAAATTCAAATCATACATGTTCACTACTAAGCCCTTAGATTACTTTTATGGATAAGTTTATAATAATTAAGGATGTGGAATTAAGTAGGTTTAATTCTCATTAAGAGATTGTACTTGTCATCTAGTCACCAATTAGAGGGCTTCAAATGAGTAGATTATTATCTTCCTAGCTCAAGCCCACTACCCTGGGATCATCCAATTAGGTTAATTTCCAAGTCACAATACAACAACAACAAAGCCTTAATCACACTACGTGGGGTCGGCTACATGAATCCGTTTCTCCATTGCATCCTATTTAGTGTCATATTTTCATTTAGTTCTAGTAAATTAAGATCATTTTTTATACAATAAGCCCAAGTCTTCCTAGGTTTACCTCTGCCTTTCTTAACACAAGTCAAATCTAAAACATCTACTCTCCTAATCGAATCATCAGATGGTCGACGTTTAATGTGACCAAACCATCTATGACGACTTTCTCTAATTTTATCCGTCACAGGAGCTACACCAATCCTCTCACTGATCTATTCATTTCGCATTTTGTCTCTAAGTGTAAAGCCACTCATCCGTAAAGCCACTCATCAACCTAATCATTCTCATCTCAGCAACACTTAACTTATTGTTATGCTTCTCTTTTAAAGGCCAACATTCAGCGCCATAGAGAATTGCAGGTCTCACCACCGTCTTATAAAATTATCCTTTCAGTCTAAGCAGTACTTTTCTATCACACAAAAGGCCCGAAGCATTCCTCCACTTCAACCAACCAACTTGAATTCTACTATTAACATCCCCATCTATATCACCATCGCTTTGAACAACAGACCCAAGATATTTAAATCGTTCACACTTTTTAATAATTTGATCACCCAAAGTTACACTTCTGTCACTAGATCTACTACTACTAAAATTACATTTCATGTATTCAGTTTTAGTTCTACTTAAATGAAGGCCTTTAGACTCCAATGTAGACCTCCATAATTCAAGTTTTTCTTAGGCTTTTTTCTCTCATTTTATCCCTGAGAAGAATATCATCAGCAAAAAACGTACACCAAGGTACATCTTCCTGTAGATGTCCAGTAAGACCATTCATAACTAAAGTAAAAAGATATGGGCTTAAAGACAATCCGAAATGTAATCCAACAGAAATAGGAAAATATTTGGTCAATCCTCCTTCATTTTGAACACAAGTAGCAGCTCTAGTATACATATCATTAATGACTTGAATATAAGTCATATCAACACCTTTCCTCTCAAAAATTCTCCAAAGGATATCTCTTGGAACCTTATTGTAAGCTTTTTCTAAATCAATAAAATCCAAATGTAGAAAAAAAATACAATTTTACCCTTATTGTAGAAAGACGGTGAATTGGTTTCTACCTCTTAACCCTGCATGCTTCAAATACCTAATGAATTTTATTTTGATCAATATTACCCATTTATCCTTTGACTTAGCCTAAATTTTAATTAAGGCTTCAAACTCCATGATTACCATTTTTCCCTTAAGGCTCTCCACTTCATATCTCCTTAAATTCAACTCGAATGACTTTGAAATTTTCTTAGTACACCACTCATGGATCAATTAAAATATTCCAGTAATGGGTCCATTAGAATATTAGAAGAAAAATTACAATTTTTTTATTTTTATTTAATTTTTTAATAATTATTTTAGCTCAAAAATAGAGATTTTCAATATTAATTCATTTGATTAATCAAAGTAAGGTTTCTGTCTTTAAGAAAATTATTGTAGGTTCACCTAGGTCAGAGGACCACTTGAACCAAATTACATATTTTTTTGAGTTTTGTCCTAATTATTATAATTATTTATTGATTCTGGTGATTAATTAAATAGGAAATATATTTTAATTTCAAAAATTACTTTTTATATTTTTCTATATTTTCTCTGAGTTCAGAGAACTCAGAGAAACAAACTTTTCATTTTTGTGACTTTTATTATATCTATTATAATTATTTTAATGCAAAATTAAGGAAAATACATTTTAGACATTTAAAAATACATAACTATATTAAGAAAATTAGGAACAACGTTTTGAGTGGTTTCAAGTGGTTAGGTAACAATTTGTGACTTTGGTGTTTTTTTTTTGTATTTTTGTGATCTTTAACTATTTTAAATTATTTTTATATTAAAATTAGTTAAAAAATGAACTATTTATTTTAACATCAATTTTATTTTTCTGGAGTGCCCCTGGTCACAAGGAACACTCCAAACCACTTTTCATAATTTTCTTAATTAAATTTATTTATTATAATTATTTCACTACAAAAATCTCATTTACTTAGAAAAATAGATTTAGATATGAAATACATTTCAAATGAGTTTCAAATTTTTACAGAGGCTTAATATGTTTACTATCTTCACTGTGGATTAAATTTTGTAAATTTTAGGGTTATATTTCATTTTCTTATTTTTTTATGAGATTTAGTGACTTAATTATATAAAATTATACTCCTAATTATTTAAACTAGTTTTATATTTTTCTTAAGGCCCACTAACCATAATGAACCTACCAAAGAAAGTCCCACTAAAGGAAGTCCCATATTTCTTTGATTTATATTTTAATTTATCTAATTATTTTAATAAAAAAATGTTAACTAACCTTGAAATTTAGGGCTTCTAAGGTTAGGAGTGTTATTTGACTTTAGAAAAATCAGGGAACACTTCTAATCACATGAATAATAAACCCTCCAAATTTGAACTCATGGTGTTTAATTGTTAAATAAAATTAAAACAATTTATAGAGTATTTAATTAATTAAAAATAAAATATATAACAAATAATTTTAATTTTTTGCTTATAATTTTCTCCTCTGTTCACTTAACATAAAATATATAACAAATAATTTTAATTTTTTGCTTAAAATTTTCTTTTCTGTTCACTTAACACATAAATATTTTTATTTTATTTTTATGAATTTTCTACACCAAGTTATGAATTTTTAAAATTTCTGAAATTATTTTAATAAAATATGCCTTTTTTATCTAATTATCCATGTGGCGCCACGCAATCCCAAAATGGCTTCAAAGCAAAGCGTGGCGTGCTCCCATTCCATGTCGTCTGGTGTGCCAACACTAACTCGACCCGCGCTTTATGCCCCATCTCTTCGTCTGAATTATCCTCCGTCTTTGGATCAATATACCTGCGAATGAATGACATCTATTCATCGTCCCCATTTGACCTAAACCAATAACCGTCCACACTAAAATGCTTCAATCTCGCTCGATACTCAACCAAATCACTCACGATTTGATCCTACAGCTTCATCTAATAGAGACAAACATATCCATATGGTTAAAAGCATATGAAATACAAGTTCACTTTACAATTGGTGAAACCGAGCAAGATTTTAGGTATTTTGGATTATGCCTTTTCCCAAGAGGTGAGGCCTTAATTAGGTTTGTTTCTGAGCTTTGCCTCGAGTCTACGAACATCCTCCAAGTGCTGCTTCGTGCTGAGGTTGAGTCTGGCTAGGAGTTCGATCAATAGGTGGCATGGGCTTGGTCTAAGAGTGGGTTAGAGTGCTCGGGGAAGAGGGGTTTTGATGAGGAACTTCCTCGTTTGGTCTGGGGAAGCTGTTGGAGCAATATTTTCCAAGGTTTGTGGAGTTTGATGGAGTGACAGAAAAAGCCTTGGATTTCATGCTTGAAATTAGGGTTTACTGTGAGGAAGATGGCTAGAATTTGATTGGGATGAGATAATGAAGGTCTTGGGAAGCTTTTGAAAGCAATTTAAAGTGGTCTCCCTAAATAATTGGCAGCAGTCTTTATTTGGCTGTGAGAGGGGCTTAATTTATAGCCATGAACTTAGTGCTTAATTGGCCAAGCCAGGGGGTTGAAAAGGTTCACTAATGGAAGTGATCCACATTGGAAGGGCTTAATTTTGTGCTTAAACCAAGGAGGGACTTCTAAGTTTTGGGTTTTCCGACGACTAGACCGATCAAGCTAGGCTAGGGGAGGTGGCTAGCAAGGTCAAGGAAGGTCACAGAAGTTTTATTTGTGATTAAATTAGGGCTTGAGGCTGATGGCATGGAATAATTGGACCAACCAAATTAGGAGATAAGTTTGCATGATCCAAGGGACCCATGGTCCATGGCTGAAAATTTGGTTCTTGGGTGATTTGATTAGCATCCTAGGAGGCTAATCAAGGTAGAAGATTAGGCTTGGTTAATTTCAAATGTTTAGGTTAATTTAGATTTAAGCTCAAAATTAGGGTTTGGGCTAAAAATTAAATTTGCGCTTGGCTTGAAAATTAATAGAATGGTCCAATTGGTTTAGGGGGATGTCATGAAGTGTTTTTTAGGAAGTGAATTTGGTGAGATTAAGTTGGTCACAATTTAATGAAATTTTAAGTTAGGACAATTTTGGGGTTTTTGACTTGTGCTTGGGTTTAGATTAGGTTTGGGTTTAGTTTAGAAAATTGTCATTAGGAATTTAGAATTTGAAATTGGGGAAATTGAATTGGTTATGAAGCTTAATTTGGTAAATTTTAGATTTTGGATCAATTTGGGCTAATGGGTTTGGGGTTGAAATTTGGGTTTGGAATTGGGTTCAATTGGGTTGGAAATTGGTTTTAATTGGGCAAAGACATGATGAAATTTGATGTGGAGTTGGAATTGGGGAAGTTTGAAATCAAGTTGGTGGAAATTGGGGTTGAGTTAGAGATTTTGGGAATTAAGGAGCAATTTGAGAATTTTTGTCAATTTTGGTGGTTTTGGGTGCAATTGGACCCATTGAGTGGTTAGGATGGTTTAAGGGAGGTTTGGATTTATTTGGAGGTTTTGGGAATTTTTGGGACATGAGGGGTATTTTGGTAATTTAGACAATTTAGGTATAAAATTGGTATTTTGGTAAAAATTGAGCATTTTGGCTAATTTTGAAAAATTTGGGGCAATTAGCTTTGTGAAAAGGTTAAAAAGGATTTTTGTGGTAAAATTAGGTGAAATTAGGGTTTTAACAAATTTTGGGATTTTTTGGGGTTAATTTGGTAAATTGTCTAAGTTTTGGTGGATTTGGAAAATTTTGGGTGACATTAGATAATTGAGATGCTTAGAATCAATTTGGAGAAGTTTGGGATGAATTTAGAGATTTTGACAATTTTGGGGGTTTTAGGGTTTGAAGGACATCTTCGTAATTTTGGGTGCTTGGTTGAATTAGATAATTGGTTGGATATGGTGTCCATGAAAACTCTCCCCTAAGGCTAAAAAGGCTTTTGGGGAACCTCACCTTGGACCCTCTACATGTTGGTCTTAGCCAACTTAACCAAGGACTAAGGGCTTGGGACCATCCATGCAAGTTTTCAAAAGGCAAAGGAAAGTAGGTTCAAGGTGTGTGATTTTGGGGTTTTATGACAAGTGGGGAGTTGTGATGTGTTTGAGTGTGTGAGAGCCCAAGCCCTTGCCACCAAGGTCACCCAAAATTAATTTGTCTTATGGGGACTCACCCTTGAATCCTCACATGTTGGTCTCAACCTTCCCAGTGCTGGAGGTTCATGATCATCCATGTAGGGTTTCAAAGAGAGCCAGGATGTAGTTTGAATTTGTATGGGGGTGGGTTCCATCTCTAGTCTTCTAAGATAGTCAAAAGGAAAACCCTATGGCTAAATTCTAAGTACTTAGAGGATAGAAAGACCTCACTGAAAATGAGGTCAACAAATATACATGTAATGTTTGGAATAGGGCAGGACCCAGCTCAGCCTTCCTCTTCTTACCCCAAACCTCGTCCGACTACCCAAATGTCCTTTATTGCACAAAAGTTAGGGAGGTTGAAGGATGATACCTCCATTTTGTAGGCTTAGGTGTATGGGTTAGTTGATCATGTTGTACATATGGATTGGCAGAATAAATGCCAATTACCAAGCTGCTCAGTTGGAGATGTATCAGTGAAATCAGTGGTTTAGAGGAGACAATCCCATTAAGTTCTCAGTGTAGTTTCCTTACCAACCCTACAAGAACACCCGCCAGCTAATGGAGGAGAATTCTGAGGAGGAGGAATAAGAAAAAGATGAGGAAGATGAGGAGGAAGATGAAAGGTTGTTTTATTTTTATATGGATGCAATTGATTTTATTTGTTGTTGTAATTTGTATAATTATTAGCTCAATTTGTACTGTTTTTGTGGAAATCTTTATATTTATGTTGTAATATTTGAACTTTCTGGTGTAATTTTATTTGGAATGGTCTTTTGTTCATTTTAGTAGCACTTTCTATTATGTACTTATTGATTCGTTGTTGATATGATCATTTGGTAGGAAACATTATTGTTATTTATCCACCATCTAAATTTATGTTCAAGTTGTGATAAATGTTTGGAATCAAGTTTAGGGGGAAGAATCTTGTAGAGCTTAAGATTATTTGTCCTTATTAAATTAAATTTAAATAGCTATTTTAAACTTGTGGAAATTGGGGAGAAATTTGGAATTGTAACATCTTGAGAAAGGAGAAACATAGTTAACTCATTTAAACTCAATGTAAATTAAGTTGGAATAGTGTTAAGTAAACTTTTCAATTTAGCACATGTAAAAGTGATTGGCATATTTACTTTTACAAAATATTGGATATTTGTTAAACTAGGTGCACTTACGTGAAAATTTAATAATAATATAGCCTCCATAGAATTTTATTTTATCTAATACTTCTTAAACTTTTAAAACATTAAATGTAGATGAATGTGTTGTGTTTTAATTTAAATAGATGATAGAAAAACTAAAAATTATTGCAAGGCTTATTCAGATATATTAATGCTTAATGAATTATGCTAAGGATTGTAACATTCATACTAAAGTATAAAAAGAAGAAAAGAGGTTTAAATGAAAAAAAAAATTTTGGGGAAGCTTTAGGATAGGCCTCAGAAAAAAATTGGTTTTACTAAAGCTCTTTTTAAATTAAAAACTTCAATTCATTACTCAATTTATTTGTGTTTATGAATAATTAGTAAACTTTTCAAGGAAATCTTATTTCTCTATATTTGCTACGTAATGTGCACTATTTTAGCATTTACTAATTATTTTTTAAAATAAATATGAAATCATTTTTTCTTTGTTGAATACATAGTCTTTTATAGCCTATGGACTACTTATTTACTTGATATATTGTATTTTCTTAACTATGGATATTTTGAGGCATGATTGTAGATAGTTTCCCATGAAACCCACTTCTATAAGTTAACTAAATCAGTATTTAGGCTTTGATGTTACTTGGGGATGAGTAGCATTTAAGTTTAGTGGATTTTGATGTGAGGATGAATTAGCTAGTCTTTCTTGATGTCTACACATTTTTATGGATGAAATTGCACTTTAAGATAAGTATCTCTGTGTTTATTTTGCACGTACAACAAGCAATTGAAGTGAGAAAACCAAGAGAAGACTCAGAGCATATTGAAGCAAAGTGTTATTAACACCTAGGCGTTGTACCCTTAGGCACTTTGGCGCAAATCTATGCTTTTCCATCCCAAGAGGTTGGAGCTTATATGCCAACCATTGAACACTTAGGCACCACAACACTCGCGCCTGAGCACCAAACCCCTTGCGCGCTTAGTTGCACATCTATCCCTCTGTAAATAGAGAGCTTGACACCTAGACACAAGTTTATGGGCGAGCAGGCGCCGGAAAATGCCTAGAGCAGTTGCTATAGTTCAAAATTCAATCATGTGGATTGTGTGGGGGATCATGTAGGGATGTTGAGGAGTCATGGAAGTCAATGTAAAGAGCCTATAAATTGCAATACCTTACAGCTTTGAGGGGATTGATGCCATTTGGTTACTTTGTGGGTTTAGCTTGTTGTGGAGAGCTCTTCTTCTTCTTCCAATGCGAAGGACAAGAATAGTTCTACAGGAGCAGCAACCTAAGAATTCAGGAAGTGTACTAATTGTTCATCTTTTGGTCGTTGTAAAGGATATGAAGCTAAGTTTTTCTTTGTACTTTTTGTTGTGTTTTAGTTATAACAGATGGATAGTGGATTTCTCTTTGCTCCAATGAATCTGTTTGGTATTTTTATCATGCTTCTTGAGTAGAATTTTTACTCTTCTTTGTGTTGATTAAGTGCTTTCCCAAGACTTATGATTCACAACACATTTTAAAAATCCACTTGTCTAGAATGAAAATTAAATTAAGCTCTGAAGTTTTATCATCACCATATAAAGTAACTTTAAACTATGGGGTATCGGTTGATATGCCTCGTGGGGAAATGCAAAAGTTAGGGAAATATGCTTTGATGGGTTATATTTGGGATTTATGGGAATAAAGTCATTTCTAATTAAGCTTCTTTATGCACTCGAGAGAGGGTAAAGAATGTTATTTATCCTATTTGTCATTGAACTAATTTTACTTTGCAATTCTCTATTTCGTGAAAAATCCTCTTAACTCATTAGAAGGAAGAGCCACTAATTATTTGATATTTTTCATAGAATTGTGTTAATTCAAGATTAATTTTATAGGATTTAAAATTATAATTGCTTGTGATACTTTAGGAATTCTTTGTTGAACTTTAACAAAAACCAAACTTTCAGGCTAGGACTAAAACTAGTAGGCTAGAAATCTTCCTAATAAGGATTAACTCATTCCCTGTTGGATCGACATTCTGGACTCTAAAATATGATATTACTGATACGACACGTGCACTTTCTCGAGCCCTTAGTGTACTGTAGCACCTGTAAGCAGTATCAGTCATTATCCGATAATCTTATTTGGGTGATGATGGTTGAGTGACTATTATCAGGCAATGAAGGTCAAGTACTAATTCAAATGATGGTAGTTAAACAAACATAAATGCATGAAGGATGTTAGGTGGCCAAAATCAAGGAATGATGGTAACGATACCATAGACAAATGGCAAAGGCCAGTGTTGATTTAACTGTAATAGTTAGACAATAATAAATCAATGATGGTAGATGAGCAAAAGTGATTCAATGAGAATGTCCATGAACGGGTGGTCCATTGATAGTGAACATGTAGTGGGAATTTGACTGTTTCCATTTACTGGTGATGACTTGACAATGTTGAATAAATAAGATGGTTGAATGATAGTGGATTGTCAGCAATGATCTGAAGGTGATTGATAAGCAATGGTGGTTTGATGGTGTCAAAGATATTGTAATGATTTGATAGCAATGATTGGATTATCATGTTTTTATTGTGGTGTTTAAACATTATATATGTGACAATGATTGATGTCAATTTTTAGAAAATGATGGATAAATAGATGGTAGTATTTCAAAGGTGGTGTTTGAGTAATGACACTCAAATGGAGATGTATTGGTTGTGGTGGTCTAATACTAGTGGTCAAGTGATAGTGGTCCCATGATAGTAGATGTGTAGTGGCAATTTGACAAAAAGAAAAATGCAACATTGGTTTGATAAAATGGATAGTTTTTCAGTTAAAAAAAAGTAACACAATGTATATAAATTTAAGAAGTCATTATATAAGATGAAATAAAATTCTTGATAATGCTACATTAATTTTAATAAAATTATTACTTTGAATTTAGATAAAATGCTATAAATATGTTAAATCCAAAAACATATGGGGATTCACACCACCTAGATAGAACCTTTTTTTCTAAATAAATCAAATAAAATAGAAGGTCCCCCTGAGAGAAGGGTCCTCCACATTTTTACATAGCTGAGGATGGGTGCTCTCTTAAGAGGTCACAAAAATGGGCTACAAACAAAAGATCTAAAATTATTGGAGTATGATAATATCTCCATTAGTGTACCTGATCATATGAAATTGGATGATGAAAAGCATTTCGAACAAATATAATTTATAGTAATGGTTGTATTGTTGACATATGCACCATTCAGAACACACTTGGGGTATTTTCATTCCTAATGTGCATTCAACTGGTACTTAGCAACATGTACTCTTCTAGATTTGGGCCAATGTCAAAGGCTCATAGAGTTGTATTGATACTTTGGTTAAATTTTTTTGAATCAAGACCTTTATGATATTTTGGTGAGGTGATAGAGGTTGGTTAAATGATAAGTTTGGACCCCTTTAAATATTCCTTGAATCTTCCCTTCACCATCAACTAGGGATATCATTTATGTTTTGTCATGTTGTAAGTATTTATTTTTATACATTTAGTTCTCCGATATCCCTTATTTATTTTTCATTTTTACTCCCCAAAAAATAAGAAAGTTTTAATCAAGAGATAATTTTTTTTTACTTTTTGTCTGAATACTTGGTGAACATTTATAATTATGTTTTTTTTAATATTAAGTTTTGCATTTTTTTTTACTTTTTCTTTTTTTGACATTTTACCATCTTCATAATTGAGCCACCCCGAGGCCTCTAACCCATTCCAATATGAAACTACACCACTATTTCATCAAAAACCTAGCTAGGCCTGATCTCAAATCTAATTGAACCGAGGACAAGCTTCGTAAAGGCCAGAATATCATTCATATCAAGCTCAATTGAGGGACAACGTATGTGCCATAAACCCTAAAGTTAGGCTTGTTTTGAACTTTATGAAGAAAACTATTTCACCATGCATGAGTAACCTTGTGGATTTGTTCTCCTAAACGTGATGAAGCTTGTTGACCTCACTTTTGTGAGGATTCTAAATGGAAACACATGGACAGGACATGCCTTGAGTCACCTACTTCAACTCAAGATCCTCAGACATCTCTTAAAACCTAGTGACCATCATGACCACTAAATTCACCCTGGGAAGAGGGGGGTTACTGACATTGACCCTTTTATGAATTCAACTAGGGTACTCAAAATTTTGATAGTTCCATTGACTCTCATTACACTCTTTTTGGGTTCAAAACACATTAACACCCAAAATGATCAAATCAATAATAACAAACTCTGATTTGGTCAACGCTTAACCCAAGAATCATCACATTGACTATTTGGCCAATCCTAGAGTCAAATTGGTCAAACTTGACCATTGGCCAAATGTGTTTAAAATTGGCCAAAAGACTAACCTTAAGACTAAATTGGTCAACTTTGGTTAAATTGGTCAAACTAAACAATTGGGTCAACGCATACACCAAATTGTCCAAACTGAACTATTTGGTCAGCCCAAACACCAGATTGGTCAAACTGAGCCATTTGGTCAACCCAAACACCAAATTGGATCATTTGATTAACCATAGACCCCATTGGTCAAACTTGGTCAAATTGGTCAAACTAAACCATTTGATGAACCCATGCACCAAATTGGTCAAACTGAACTATTTAGTCAGTCCAAACACCAAATTGGTCAAACTGAACAATTTGGTCAACCTAAACACCAAATTGGTCAAACTAGACCATTTGGTCAACCATATACCACATCGATCAAACTTTAGTCAAAATGGTCAATATTGAGTCTAATGGTCATCACATTGACCATTTGGTCAACTATAAACCCAAATAACCAACATATGATTAAGACATCACCATATGGTTAATTTGATCATCATGGTCAACCTTGGTCAAATCCAAGTCATACCATCAAATCCAATGACCCCATGACTAACTTAGCCATGACATGGTCAAGTAAGTCACCCTGGTCAACCGTAGACCTAATTTGGTCAACTATGGTCAACCATGGTCAAACTTGGTTAACCTCATCATTTTTTGTCAAAATTTGGTCTTTTGATCAAATTAGTTTTATTCTCTTAATTAATTAATCATTTAATTGATTAAAGAGAGTGACATGAAAGATTATTAAACTTAGGATTTAAGTTTAAAATCATGGTTTAAGCCCATGGCAACCATAAACCCATGCTTTACACTTAAACCCTAAATTCACCTCATAAAAAATTGCCGATGGGTCACCCATGATCCATGAGGCCTACTATGAAATGATAAAGAATCATAAAGGACCCATGAGCCATAATTTTTAACCCAAGTCAAAAGTCATCATGAGGCCATTATGAGGGGACGGAAGAGGTGTCATTCCTTCATGAGACCATGAAAGGAAGACATGGTGAGATCATCACTCACCTCACTCTCCATCCAATAAGAGAAAGCTTACTCAAATTTTTATCATAACCATGATTGCATCCATCATGACTAAATCATGGAAATAAAGGAAGGAAGGCCATGTGTCATTCTCTCCTAAATCCATCATATGACTCATATGTTTAGGTGGATGAGTTAAAGCAGCTCAATCTTAAAGTTCTCACCACCTCTTTACCAATCCAATGAAAAGGAGCCAAGAGCAAAACCTAATCCTCTCATTAATGGATTCTCATGGTGGATAGCTTAGGAAAACTCATCAATGGCTATCTGATCGACTTTTTTGTAAATCAACAATTACAAGAATTTGATGATGCTACTAGAAGATTTAAATTGCAGCAAGAATGCCAAAAACTTGACTGCAAATTTATATATATATATATATGTTTGATTTAATAAAGATGTATAGATATAATATTCAATAATGTTAAACTCGAATTTGTCAACGCAAGTATACGTATCGCTCAAGTAATATAGGGCTCTAATGGAGTCCTAGATATCAATCCCACAGGGAGAAATAGAATACTACGGACTAAGATTTAATAAAAAGTAATACTTCAACTACAACGACGTTCAAGTTACTTATCTGTCACTAATAGGCAATTGAAATAGTAGATAATTTGGATAATAACTAATTATAGAAAATAAC
>NW_018164809.1:82798-93620 GCF_001263595.1 Phalaenopsis equestris
AATCTCTTCCTTTCTTTACAGCACACAAAATTCCTCTTCGAAGTAGTAAGGAGGAATAAATCTCTCACTTTCCCTCCACTCTTACAGTTTCTTGAAGAATTCCTCACAGTTATACGCTTGAGCAAGCTTTCTACGCACTAATGGATCCTTTCTAACCTCCAGGACTCCAAAAGTTTCTCTATTTTCGGCCAAAATGTTCTCTTTAAATATGTGGATGTGTTTTCCCAAGAGTTGCTTATGCACCCCTCCAAAATTCGGCCTTATCCATTATACATGTCACATAACCGTCGATCCCGCCGTCGGCGGCCTCGATGGCGTCGTCAGCGGCCTTCTGGAGAATTTGTCCTGTAGCCTCGGGAAAAGCTCGTAGTCGGCGGCGCCTTAGTGCAATTCTCCACATTTTGGTCCTTTTTGCTCCAAATTCGCTCCTTTTTGCATATTTTTGCTTCATTGACCCTAATTCATCATTCCTGCAACAAAACATCAAAAATACCTTTCTTTAAAGTGCACTATCATTAAAAACAGTTTAAAAGAGGTATGAAAATCTCAACATATTTTCCTTTGGTCACTATCCTTAGCCAAAAGGTATGAAAATCTCATCATATTTTCCTTTGGTCACTATCCTTAGCCAGAGAAACTTATCCTTTGCTATCATGAGCCACCACCAAACCCCTCCAATCAGCCTCAAGCTTATCCAAGCT
The DNA here is from genome assembly GCF_001263595.1 of Phalaenopsis equestris. Lineage (NCBI taxonomy): Eukaryota > Viridiplantae > Streptophyta > Magnoliopsida > Asparagales > Orchidaceae > Phalaenopsis > Phalaenopsis equestris. Next base: position 83,500 of record NW_018164809.1, read on the forward strand.
CATCCATGGCTACAAACATAGCTAAGCCGAGAGCTCTAAGGAGGAGAGACCAGCATACACTATCCAATCCTTGAAACACTTAAGACAGAAAGTATTCTCCATACCTTAGGCAGTGAAATCCCCACAAAATTAGCCTTTGAAATCCCACACTGAGCTCTAATTTTGAGGTCTAATTCCAGAGAAATTTTTGGGCTTGACATAAACCCATTCAAAACACCAAATCAACTCTTTTAAAAGCTTCATTAGGCTCTACAAAGAAGTTTCCAATCAAAATTGGCCCTCCTCGTAGGCTCTAACCCACTCCTAGCTGAAACTGTGACCCCATTTCTTCAAGTATATGCTAGGACCCAATTTCAATTCAAATTGAGACAAGGGAAAGCTTTCTAAGCTCAAGGCGAAGCTCTATAACGTTTCCAATTAAAATTTCATCTTCTAAGGCCAAGGTAAGGATTCTAACCCTAATTTTGGCTTGATTTTCAGATATTGTGAAGAGGATCATTACATCATGGCTAAGTGTCCATATGGATTTGTTCGTTATGATGTATTGATGCTATAGGAACCAAAATAATCAAATTTGGTGCAAGATCTGAGGAGATATTAAGCCTTAAGCGTGAACGCCTCTCGGTTAATCATCCCATGGGGATGATAAACCGATGTAGTCCATTTCTGTGTATTGGAAATCGATGGCTCTGATTCGTTCGGACCACGGAATCATCCATATGAAATGGACAAAACAACGGGCCAGGTATGCAGCCTGCGTGGATATTCAAACCAATCAGACGACACCGCATGGATCTTCGACAACTCCCATGATCTATGTGGTACCGCGCTAGATAATAGAAAAATTCTGAATTTTTTATTTATTTAAATCCAGAAAATAACAAAAAACTTTAAAAATTCATATCTTGACATATAAAAATCACAAAAATATGACAAAAATACCCCTATATTCAGGAAAATTAGGAGAACATTATGGAAGTGAAATTAAAAATTAATGAATTATATTTTAATTTTAATCAATTAATTACTCTCTCGACTAATTTAATTATTAAAAATTATTTATAATAAAAAAATATGAAATTTTTAGTGATCAACCTTTATGTCCTTGAGAACATTCCCTGTTTTTTCCAAGGCTAGGAAAAAATTCCTAGAGCCCAATTTTCTAATTTCTACCAAATTTTGTAATTATTTCAAAAAAAATAATTATAAAAAAATCAAGAAATTAGAAATTAAACTTAAAAATGGTTAGAAAATTTAGAGTGACACTTTTAAACTCTAAAATGATAATTTTTAACCATTGGGAAATTTAAAATGACATTTCCATCACTTATGGTCAAAATTATAAATTAACCACCTTAAGCTTTAATTACGTTAGGCTTAGGTAAACTTAAACTTTAATTAGGTCTAAACCCCAATTATACCTAATTAACCACCTTAAGTCTTAATTACATTAGGCTTAAATGAACTTAAACCCTAATTAGATCTAAACCCCAATTAGACCTAATTAAAAACCTTAAACCTTAACAACATTAGGTTTAAGAGCAACTAAACCCAATTAGGCCTAACCCAAATTTAGTCCTAATTAATTGAATTTAGCCTTACTTATACTAGGCTTAATTAACCTCAAACCTAATTAGGTCTGACCCAAATTTAGACCTAATTAATTTAGTTAAACCTTAATTACATTAGGCTTATTTAACCCCAAATTTAAATTAGTTCTAACTCTAATTAGACCTAATTAATCTAATTAAACCTTATCCATATTAGGTTTTATTAAACCTAATTAGGTATAATCTCAATTAAACTTAATTAAACCCTTAAAGTCTTAACTACATTAGACTTAAGTTAACCACCCTAAATAAGTCTAAATCTCATTTAAACTTAAATTAAATTAAACCTTAGGTTCAACCTACATTGAACCTAAGTCAACATAAACCTTAGGTTCAACCCACATTGAACCTAAGTCAATATAAACCTTAGGTTTAACCTAAACTAAACCTAAATTAAACCTTAGGTTGAATCCTTATTGAACCTAAATTAACTTAAAACCCTTCAGTTCAATCCATATTGAACTGAAGACAACCTAGACCCTTAGGTTCAAGCCAACTTGAACCTAAGTCAAATCAAATCTATAGGTTCAACCTAACTTGAACCTAACAATCAACATAAACCTTAGGTTCAATCCATATTGAGCCTAAGTTGACCCTAAGTATAACCTACATTAGACTTAACTAAATCAATCATAAGTCCTACCTACATTGGACTTAGAACAATTTTAAATTTTAGGTTTAATCAATATTGAATCTAAAACTATTTCAAACCTTAAGATCAATCTAAATTGAACCTAAATCAATCTTAAGTCCTACCTACATTGGACTTAAAACTATTTTAAACCTTAAGTTCAATCTATATTGAACTTAAATCATTCTTAAGTCCTACCTTCATTGGACTTGAATCATCTTAAATTTTAAGTTCTACCTACATTGAACATAAATCGTCTTCATGCCTTAAGTCTTACCTACATTGGACTTAGAATAATTTCAAATTTTAGGTTCAATCCATATTGAACCTAAACCATCTCAAACCTCAGGTTTAATCTATATTGAACCTAAATCAATCATAAGTCCTACATCATTGGACTTAAAATAATTTCAAACCTTTGGTTCAATCCATATTGAACCTATACCATATTAAACTTTAGTTTCTACTTGCATTGAACCTAAACCATCTTAAGTTTTACCTATATTGGACTTAAACCATATTAATCTTTAGGTTCTACTTACATTGAAACTAAAGTATCTTAAGTCTTACCTACATTGCACTTAAACCATATTAAATTTTAGGTTCTACTTACATTGAACCTTAAACATCTATTATGAGAAGATGTGTACCTTATGAAGAAATTGAAGTGATCATTCAAAAATGTCATGCGACTTAGAATAATTTCAAACCTTTGGTTCAATCCATATTGAAACTATACCATATTAAACTTTAGTTTCTACTTGCATTGAACCTAAACCATCTTAAGTTTTACCTATATTGGACTTAAACCATATTAATCTTTAGGTTCTACTTACATTGAAACTAAAGTATCTTAAGTCTTACCTACATTGCACTTAAACCATATTAAATTTTAGGTTCTACTTACATTGAACCTTAAACATCTTAAGTCCTACCTACATTGAACTTAGAACTATTTCAAATTTTTTGTTCAATCAATATTGAACCTAAACCAACTTTAGGTCCCAATTAAATTTGAATTAAACCATCTTAAACTTTAAATCCTACCTAAATTTGAATTAAATCATTTTTAACCTTAGATTCTACCTACATTGAACCTAAACCATTTCATATCTTAGGTTCTACCTATATTGAATCTAAACCATTTCATATCTTGGGTTCTACCTACATTGAACATAAACCATTTCATATCTTAAGTTTTACCTACATTGAATCTAAACCAACTTAAACTTTTAGTCCTACCTACATTGGACTTAAACCATCTTAAATTTTTGGTTCTACTTACATTAAACCTAAATCATCTTCATAGCTTAGGTCCTATCTAAATTGGACTTAAATCATCCTCATACCTTAGGCCTCATACCTTAGGCAAATCATCCTCATACCTTAGGCTCTATCCAAATTGAACCCAAACGACATAAATCCTTAAGTTTTACCAACATTAAACCTAGATCTTAGGTCTAATCTACTAGACCTTGATCAAACTTCCTTAAGTCTAACTGACATCATACCTAAAATAAAATAACTCAACTCATCAACCCATCAACATAAACACAAAATGACATAAAATTCACTTTAAAAGACATTAAAACTTAAACTTGTACCTAAAAATACAACTAGGTTTGAGAAGATATTTTGGAGGAGGTAACCCATAGTTGCTAAAAAAATATCTCTCAGCCACTTGTGGCTAATCAAACCATAAGCATAAAAACTCGGTACGACGGAACCATCATGATCGGATCATCCCAAATAAAATAAACGACAAACATGACAAAATTTAATTGACTAATAAATCATAAACAACCTAAACTTTTTCAACCCCTAAAATCCGAATAAGACATTAAAACTTAAATTGAACCCTAATGAACAAAAATGACCGAATGCAACTTGAACATTTGTGTTCAGATATACGATGATTTCTTGGACGGTGCAATATGTGGTTGTTGACAAGAATCTTCCATTCATGGTTTAAATACCTTTCAGACTAAGTAGATTTGAATACTTTATGTCCCCGGGATGACGGAGTCATGGACATCTTGACCGGGTTGTTTAAAAAATTATTCAACCAACTAAATTGACAAATTTAAACATGATTTTATGCTAATCGTTTTCTGTTTTATAGGTTTATTGGAGACAGAAAACAAATTACGATTTAGATTTAATTTGCATGTTATTAAGGTATCCTAACTCTGTTTTGCAGGACGACATTCTGAAACGGAAAAGGTGAACCTCAAAACAACAAAACAAAACGACAACTACAAAAACAACAACAACAAAACAACAAATCCTTAAAATAAAATGACAACAACAAAATAACAAATCCAAATGACCTCATATGACAAAAACAAGACAAAACAAAATGAAAAAAACAAAACGACAAAACTAAACCTTTAGGGTAGAATCAGATTCTTAGAAACCTATTACCCTAGGCTCAAACATTGATGTTTCTTTCCTTGATCTTAACATTAAATTTCTTGAAGAACGAGTGTTAACGTTAATGTTAACATTGGTTGACATCTTTCATTTGTAATAACCATAAAGCCTGCCATAGCCAAATGGTTGGCGCCCCCAAATTTTATTATTAGAGTTCAAAGCCTGCTCTACTTGTCCAAAATGCCAACACACACCCAATACTAATAAGTTTGACCAAGCTATTAATTAATACAAAGATTGACTGCCATTGTTGTTGCTAAAATAATTGAGCATAATTATCAATAATTTAAAATGCTCATTTTGTCTATCGAGAATGCTGTTCAGATTTGTTAAAAATCGAAAACTCGTTGTTTCCAACAAGATCAAGACACGAGTTTTCGGTCGTTCGTCTCCACTATAATGGAGAAAGCAACTTAGTAGAAAATAAATTTTCTTTTTTGAATGGCAGTTCTGATGTCTTAGAGCTCCTATTTCCTATCTATTTACATATTTCACAACTCAACATTATTTTTTACTGCTGAGAAATTTAGGGCGAAGAAAAATAGGAATCGACACAAAACCAGAAGAATACAGAGGTTTAACGAGGTTTGGCAAAAATGCCTACGTCCTCCGGAGCAGAGTGGTGAATTTCACTATTTCAGAAGAGTCCAGTACATACCCATAGGGTTGCACATCATATATATAGATAAAACCCACAGATAAAATTACTAACAAGCCCTCGCTCCCCCCAACCCACTAAATTTCAAGAGACACCTCTTCAATTCCAAGAGACACAGCACTTCAATTCCAAGAGACTTCAAATTCTGATTTATAAGCCATACCTAACACTTACATTTATGCCACCCAAATGAAAACCACTATTTAAACTTTCTAAAGTGAAATACACCATTTCATGTATAGGTAAGGTGATATACATATGTGAAAGTTAAAGTTAGCCGTTAGATATTTCAATCCATAGGAATTGAGTGGTATGTATGTAATTTTTCTCTGTTTGCGATATATTTATTATTCAGGCTAATATAATCATTTGGATTGGGCTGGCATGATTTCTTTTTTCTATCCGAAGCATTCCATATAAAGAATCTCATTGCCTGTGAACCACTTATCTCATCCGATCCGCATGGAATAATTTTTCATTTTGTATTTTGAAAAACAAAAATCTAGAATGTTTAAATAAAACTACTAGTGATAAATGAAGTATATAACAAACACAATATCAAAAAAAGAATAAAAAATCTAACTTAAGAAAAGTGAGTCCTGATAAATGAAGTTATACCCCTTGTAATTCTTCCTGTAACCTAAGTGTAACCTGCTTACACCCTCCGAATAACCTAAAATGTACGTAAATCTGTGTATGTGTTACGTACGCTGTGTGTGTGAGACTTTCATTCAATATTCTGAAATAAAATTCCTTTCGGCCAGTGTAAATAATCTATTTCATTACAATTTTGTATTTTGAAAAACAAAAATCTAGAATGTTTAAATAAAACTACTAGTGATAAATGAAGTATATAACAAACACAATATCAAAAAAAGAATAAAAAATCTAACTTAAGAAAAGTGAGTCCTGATAAATGAAGTTATACCTCCTTGTAATTCTTACTGTAACCTAAGTGTAACCTACTTACACCCTCCGAATAACCTAAAATGTATGTTACTCTGTGTACGTCTTACGTACGTAAATATTTCTCCACAAACAGAGATGAGAAATTGTTTTCTTCTTCATCGTTTTTTTGGTTCGTATTGCTAGCTAAAAAAATAGCCAAAATAAATAAGCGACAAATAATAAAAGAAATGTTCATAACTCATTAAAGAAACTCGGTCAGCATAGGCTGATATTATATATATATGGACAAAATTAAATGCTTAACAGTAACGGAATCATGAAACCATCTTCATTCTTTCTGTACAATACAAATGGCTTTTAATGATTTCATAGAGTCTTTAAATATTTGTTATGACAGTTGTATTTTCCTGTATGGTTCTAAAAATGGTCAAATTAGGGTAGCATTGTATTAAATTTGTTGAAAGTTACGAGTGGGTCCGAAAGCATCAATAATTTGTTTTGTTCAGACATTGAGGGTCTCTTCGAGGTAGGGCTGTCAAAACGGTTCTCGAGCAGCTTGTGTAGATATATATATATATATGTTAAACAATAATTTTTAAATGTTGCCCCAACCCTTAACATCTTATGGCTATGTGATTAGGGTTGTCAAAATGACTCTTTGTTCATGAACAGCTCGGTACGACTCACTAAGCAAATGAGCCAAGAACAAAAAAGAACAAATACACTTTTTTAGCTTGAAATATAAACGAGCCGAACATGAGCTGAGCCTGGCCTCGCTCGTGTTCGGCTCGTTTACACCCCTGCTTCGGAGCAACTGCAGCTATTTGAAGAAGCAAGTGTGATGCTACAGAAAAAGAAGCTATTGTTCAAAAAGCTGCAGCGATTATTACAACAAGAAATTAATTTTTTTTTGAAAAATAGACTGCAGCTTTCTGTCAACTATAACAGGTAGCCAGATTTGGCGAGAAAATATAACTTTCAACTATAACTTTTTGAGAACACGGGTAAAACATAGTTTTGCAAAAAAAAAAAAAAAAAAAAAAAAAAGAAAACTACACTACTGCACCACACCGCACCGCCGCCTCAAACACACCATTAGTGGTTCCTTTAAAGTTGCACATCTGCCTAGTCTTTTCTTACGGCTTGTGTTGAGTCTGCATGCACTAACAAAAATAAAAGAATTATAATGTTGTTGAAAGTAGAATTTTAAAATTTATAATGTCAATGATTAGAAGAAGAAAAAAAATAAATATGCTTTTAATTTATTAATGTAGCATATTTCAACATCCCACAACTTTAGTACTTATCAAAGTGAGAAAATATTAACCATTTGCAATGACCGGGATAATTGCTCATCATGTAATCTTTTTCAACAAAATTTTATTGTTTAAAATGTGGCACAAAATTGGAATAAAATGGATTTGATTCCTTTTTTGTTTTCTATTAATGCCCCTAAATAACGCCCAATAGCGACTCCTAATAAATATTTTATAACCCTACATCTAATTCTACGGATTTAGTTGAGTCGGGCCGACTATCTCTCGGATTAGGTGATTTTTGTCTTTTTTGTTCAGCTGAGTTTTCATTTGGTTGGCCCATAGTTCCAACCGAAGGAATAAACGCTTGGTGTCTATCTTTTGATTATTCAGATGCAGTCCTTTGGTGACTTTAGCAAGATCCATCGAATTTCCTAGAGATTCATGTTTTCATATTTATAATGTATATTGTTAGTTTTCTAATTCTCTTACTTATTAAAAGTGATAGTTGTGATACGAATAAGAGAATCAAATGTTAGTACTTCTAATAATTAAATTATTTAAATATTTTGTGCCTACATTCGCTATAAATATGGCGTGACCAATGCCTTTTCATCACTATTTTTGAATTTCCAGCCCTTTTATCAATTTTGAACAAAAATGAGAGATGGCGAGTGGAAAGAAACCCACGAATGAAGAAGCTATGTTGAAGGTCTTTGGGCTTTCGACCGAAACATTGTCACCTCACAAGAGAAGAAAAAGAAACCTGTGAGTAGTCAGCTGGTAATAAAGGGGTCAGTGGATGAGGGTCGACGGGTGGGAAAGAAACTGGAGGATGAAGGAATATCAGTTAGAACCAAGAAGCTGAGACATAAGAGTAATCAAAAGGGAACAAAGCTGGTCAAGCAAGTAGTACAATAAAAGGGTGGAGGAGACAGTCGAGGTGTCTAAATTGTTGCCACTGCTTGTGATGGGGGCCATAATTGCATGCACACCACTAGTGCTATAGTTCTTACTCCATATCTGATCCAGCAACGACCGACTTACAAGTCAGCTTAGCAACATGTTCTGGTGGTCACATCAACTCAGGTCCAACCGCATGAAGGTGTGACACCCCGCCCTTGGTAGGTGAGTCCAGCCAGGAGGTCAAGCAACTAGTTTCAGATTAAAGCCTCTGCATGTCTTAGATGGAGCTGATAATTGGTTAAAGGAAATCTATTTCTCTTTATAATTTTTTATCTTTCTTGTATAAGAAACTGTGCACAATATCGGTTATTTGGTAATGAAAGCTAGCTAACTCTACGCTTTGAAGGCGGCCAGAGGTCCTTCAGCTCTAGCCCATTAAGGAGTCGCACCAGTTGTGTGTCAATCCTTGAGGACTTTGAGAGGGAGACCGACAATCGTCATGGATTGCTTGGGTCGCGGGCTCATCAGATGAATGAAATAGTAGACTTATTCTCCTAGGAAGCAAGCCTTCAGAGGGACATAACAATTTTGGACCTAAAGGAAGAGCTAACATTCTTTTACGCAAATATAAAGATTCTGTGGATGGAGGTGACAACTGACCGCGACTTTATATATGCTTAAAAATATAAGATAAATATAGACGTAATAAATATTCAATAATTGTAAAGTCATACTTATCAACGCAAGTATATGTATCGCTCAAGTAATATAGGGCTCTAATGGAGTCTTTACTTTTCTTTTCTCTTTGTTTGGCTAGTTTATACATATATTTTTCACCCTCCTTAGTATCTAATCTATTATAAAGATCATTAAAAGCAGAATTTTTAGCATCACAGATTGTTCTTTTAGACTCCCTGCGAGTCGTTTGATATTTTCTCCAGTTCTCTAAGCTTTTACATTTAAACCAATTTTTATAACATAACTTCTTATATTTTATCTTTTATTCAATTTTGTGCCACATTTTAAAGACTAAAATTTTAGTCTTTAAAATGTGGCACAAAATTGAAATAAAATGGATTTGATTCCTTTTTTTTTCTATTAATGCCCCTAAATAACGCCCAATAGCAGCTCCTAATAAATATTTGATAACCATACATCTAAATCTACGGATTTAGTTGAGTTAGGCCGACTATCACTCGGATTAGGTGCCTTCTGTCTTTTTTGTTTGGCTGAGTTTTCAATTGGTTGGCCCATAGTTCCAACCGAAGTAATAGACGTTTGGTGTCTATCTTTTGATTATTCGGATGCAGTCCTTTGGTGACTTTAGCAATTTAGTTGTAAAACTCAACATATTTTAATAAATCAATTGGCTAGATTGAAAGTAAATTAAGATCGAAGGGAAAATATCATCACAATTTCTTAAGCATTCTCATGGCTTCACCAATTCAAATCACCATTTCACAAATCTCGAGACAAGGAGAAAGACAGAGAAAACTACTCAGATCTCATGGGGAAAACACAACAAAACTCGGAATTCATATATAAAATCAAAGTCATACAAACTACAACAAGTAAATAAACTAATCTCCAATTTCTCCCCAAGCAAACTCCTCGAAGTTTCTCTGAATCTCTTCATTTCTTTACAACACATAGAATTCCTCTTCGAAGCGGCAATGAGGAAGAAATCTCGCACTTTCCCTCCACTCTTACAATCTCTC
>NW_018164809.1:95725-122211 GCF_001263595.1 Phalaenopsis equestris
GACTTAGGTATAGTTGAGGCTAGGCACGTGTGTTCAGTCACCCACACGGGGTGAGTGTACGGGCCGACGTTAGTCAGGCATCGCGACCACATCATTTTTATGATTAGCCATTGTTTTCCCTAGAGGAAGCCTTAGGGTAGGACTCACTTGTGTGGCTATATCCCAATTCAGAGCTGAGTGGGGCATTGCACAAATGTTATTGTCTTTAACAAAAGCAGATTGATTAGGGGAGATAATAATCTGAAAGAAAGGAGGAAACATTTTAACCATAATTTTAGAAATGATTTTAAACACTACTATATTAATACTGATAGGTTGAAATGCTTCCCAAGTAGAAGAATTACACACTTTAGTAATTAAAATAATAGTAGAAGATTTAAAATACATAGGCGAATCAACTCCTCTAAAAAAAATTTGAATAGTCTTAACCAAATTACGATTAATAACATCCCATCCATTTTTATAGAAATCAACTGTAAAACCATCAGGCCCAGACACCTTCATATCATCCATACCATCAAGGATGTCTTCAGTTTCCACAACACTAGGAATACTAGAAAGACTCATATCAATAGTACAGGTGGAAGAATTATACATAGCAGAATTAATAGTGTGTAAGGAACTCTCATAACTTCTAAAGATATTAGAGAACTAATTAATGTCATCAACAATAGTAAGAGGATTAGTTAAGATACTAACATCATTGCAACAAATCCTAGTAAACGGATTACATCTTCTATGATTTTTAATACAAGCATGGTAAAAGACAATATTACTATCACCTTCAAAAAAATGAGTCTTAACAACTTTCTGAGAAAAAAACATTCTTCCAAACTAATAGCTTTATTAAGTTCTTGCTGACATTGAAAAATAACATCCCATTCAACATTATGGTTAGCATAATCCTTCTCAAGAGATTTAACTCTGCTTTCAAGATCATCAATAACCTTATTAGCATTGCCAAAGACAACCAAATTACAACATTTGAGATTTTTGGACAAATTCTTTTGTAGCAACCATAGTTTGTACCCCGAGCTATCAACAACATAAGTAATTCAATTGTCTTGAAGGAATTTCTTGTAATTATCACAAAGAAGCCACATATTAAAGAAATGGAATTGATAACGAATCTTATTTAAAAACTAGTTAGTTTTAATGAGAATGGGGGCATGATCAGAAGCAGAAATAGCCAAATGAGTAATATGATAATGAACAATCATGATAGCCCACCTAGCAATAGCAAGAAATCTGTCCAATCTCTCAAAAATACTTCTACGCCAAGTAAAAAGATTTCCACGAAAAACCATATCAAAAAGATCGGCATTCATAATAGCATTGTTAAGAAAAGAAATAAGATCAAGGTTAGGAGCAACACCACTTTTCTTCTCTAAAGCAGAAGATATCATATTGAAGTCCCCTCCCATAAGCCAAGACTCATTGTTAGGATTAATGATAGTAACCAGATTCTAAAGCTCTAATTGAGCGTGCTTAGAAAAACTGATACACCTAAAATATATGGTGTTTTTAGACACATTTCAATACCTATTTTTGAGATATTGTGCTTTAATGGAAGATATTTGTGTGTTTTATTTTCAAGAACAAGAAAAAAGGTGAAAAATGCTAAAAGGAGTGAAAAATGATCAAATTTGGAGCAAAAATGCAAAAATGATGCAAAAGTATTTTGATGCCTAAGCACCAGATCCGGTGCGTACGCGCCGATGAAACAGAGAAGGTCATGTTTAAGCGTCAGAGGCCCCATGCTTAAGCGCCAGTGATAGTTACTTGACGGGTTAACTCATTTTGACAAATTTTGAAGAGACATTTGAGGCACCTATTGGCTAAAATAAGTGGTTATAACCACGGAGGATGAAAATATAATTAAAGAACTTGTAAAAGGAGGCATCCCTTAGTAAATACATCGAATCAGGACACATTTTGAAGAGATACCAAGACACCTCTTGGAAACTTATAAAAGAAGGAAGTTGAGACTTTTTAAAGGGGGGAGTCCTAAAAAATTCTTAAGAAGTTCTGAAAGGTTCTTAAAGAAGTTCGTGGAGAAGCTTTTAAAGAAAATTTCAGGCACCATAAATTTATTTTCCTTTTGTGTATAGTTTTAATTTGAGAGTTAAGAGTGTTGTAAGAGAGAAGAGATTCAAAGGAACTTCAAGAGTTTGGTGGAGGATCTGAGATAAGTTTTTATCTTTGTTTTAAATTACTTTTGGTTTTAATTGAGACTTTTTGTTGGTTTGATAATGATTTCTATATTTAAATTGATTTCTACTTTTAAACTCAAGTGTGTTTTTATTTTTTCCATAGATTCTGAGTAGATTTCTTTATATTTTTTCTTAAAATGATAAGTAATTAAAGTGTTAGACGGAAGTTGTGGAGAGTATTAATCTTTAATGTTGGAAGAAGTTGTGAAGATTTATTTCCACGCATGATTTATGTGATGATTTATTTCCACGCACTTCATTTACTTCTTGATCTGACCCATCTAGATGTTAAAATTTGTTGTAAGAACATGTAAGAACTAGGATGGTATTGTCTCAGTCAATAATAGGAAAGAATCACATGAGATTATATGAATGAGAATGTAGTTCATATGATTGAGTGCAAATAAATAAGGATGTAATCTTTGAAGGGTGTAGATTTAGAGGACTTTATAGTGACAGACTAGAGCCCCCAACTTGGTTTATTATTTTAGGTTTTGATACGAGATGTTAGCCCTCAGGTGGAGGGAACCGAGGGAACTCTAGAGTGAGAGCTAGTATCTTCCTTGTCTAACTGGTCTTTAGAACTATTCAAACTTTAAATTAGCCAATATTTTTTATAGCATCTCTATCAAGGATAAAGAATAATATTGATCCTATTTGACACAAAATAATTTGAATACTTTCACAATAGAATTCCTATAATTATTATTGATTCATGATAAGGAGAATGATATTTCATATTCAGTGCTTTTCTTTTACATAAACTCAAGTTATCCTTAGTAAGTTTTTATTTCAAACATTAAAAATACCAAAAAGAGTTCAAATTTCATTTTTGTGATAAGAACTATAGTTTAAGTATTTGTCTTTTTAAAGTAGAAAGTTTGGTTACTTTAATTATCGCATACTGTGAACAATCTCTGTGGGTTCAATATTCGGGACTTAATAAAAAAGTCCTATATTACTTTATAACGATACATATACTTGTCTAGTATCCCAATATATATATATATATACAGTAAGTTAAAAAATTAAACTCTTACTTTCTCAAGATCAAGTTTTTGACATTGTTGCAAAGTAAGAAAAGATAAGTGAAAAGCATAATCAAATACATTGTTATACTGTTGCATATAAACAGTTGGGTTCAACAACCAGCATAAATAACCGAGAAAAGAAAAGAATTATTATTGGCATGAATTGAACATACAACAACTAATTATGATTGACAAGTATATTAGTCTTAATGAATTCCTTCCAAAACAACCAAATCTTATTATTAAGATTGGCTAAAAACTTGAAAGAACCAACCCTTCTCATAAATTTATCATTGTTTTTAACAGCAACCAATGGCTCCAATATACTAAAAAAATGCAAATTATAAGTACGAACCAAACACTTCAATCTCAAAAAAGAAATAGGTTTAGCTATGCCTCTATTATTTTAGATAAGAGCATTAAATATCATCATTACTAGTTTTTCCTCTAGTGAGCCTACAAGAAGAAGCAAGATCATCAGCTTGTTTACCCAACCACAAATTATTGAGATCCTAAGAATTAGCATAACTAAGCTCTCTACTAGCCTTTAACTTTCTTTTTGTTGAAGACCTTTGAACTTACAACCACCACCACCTTAACTCAATATATGACTCACTTCCTCTCCTCTAGGAATAGGAATTTGTCACTTCCTTCCTCACTTTGGCTTGCTCTCCCACTTTGGTGTTCTCATTTGGTCAGCTTGCCCTAAGTTATTTTTTGGCCTTATAGTGTAAGTTTCATTCTCTTCTACATTTTCTTCTACTTCTCTACTTCTTCTTATACTTCTACTTCTTCTCTAATTTTTGTACTTCTCTACTTCTGCACTTTTACTTCTCTTTTATTTCTTCTTCCTAGCTCTTCTTCCACCCCTAATTTACTTTTCTTCTATTTAATTATTCTCTTTCTACTTTTCTTCTCTTACATTCTTCTCCACACTTCTTCTCTTACTCCCTTCTTCTACTTCTCATGCACTTCATTTTCTTCTACTTTTTTCTCTATACTTCTACTTAATAATTCTTCTCTTCCCTTCTTTGTCTTCTCTTTCTATTTCTTCTTCATCTTTTGATTAACAAACTATCATCATCTTTCTCTACTTTTTTCTCTTGTATTCTTCTTCTTCTCCTACTCCTAGTTCTTTTTCTTCTTCAATTCTTGATTAACACATTATCGTCTTATTTACAATTCTTCTCTAATATTCTTCATCTTCTCCTACGTAGCTCGTCACCTCTTATTTTGGATGTGAGTCCCCGAGCTTTCCTTCTTAATGTGAAATTCTCAACACTTTCACTACCTCTTGAGTTGGATGTGAGTCCCAGAGCTTTACTTCCCAGCGTAGCTTGTCACCTTTTGGGTTTGATGTGCGTCCCCGAGCTTTTGTTCCCAACATGGCTCGTCACCTCTTAGGTTGGATATGAGTCCCCGAGCTTTCCTTCCTAATGTGACATTCTCAAAACTTTTCACTACCTCTTGGGTTGGATGTGAGTCCCCGAGTTTTTCTTCCAACGTAGCTCGTCACCTCTTGGGTTGAATGTGAGTCTCTGAGCTTTCCTTCTCAACGTGGCTCGTCACCTCTTAGGTTGGATGTGAATAGATTCTAAGTGGATTGAGTTAATTCTCAAATATTCTAATTACTAATTTATTAATTACATGCTTAATTCAAAATGTGTCAATTTTTTGAATGGTTTTTTAACATTTTAAATTTGTTAAAGTAAAAAAGCTATTATATTTGAGTTTTCTAGTTTTCAAAATATGCTTCTTTGAAATGGATTATATAATTTTTTGATATGCTTCTAAAATTTTCCCTAACTTAGCGTTGACAATCATGAACAATTACTCTATTAATAGATATAAAAAGTGTTAAAAGTCTTATATCATGGTTAAGGCCCCCTAACCCTACAAAGTCTCTTAGGAATCTACATTTTTGTGATTGTAATCTTCAAAAGACAATATTCCTATTCCATCAAGCGAATGAGTGTTAACTTACATGGTCTTTTAGCCTATGGTCAATGCTCCAATATCACAAGTGTTTTTAAAATTTCAATTGGCTAACACAAAAATAAGTGAGGCTTGGAAAGCTAACAAACTAACAGAAATTTAAAACATCAAAAAGTCTTATGCAATTTCACCGAATGAACTTGAAAAATTATATTGCGAAATCAAAGAAACAATGAAATTTAATTACTAGACATATGAAAAAGAAACATAAACTTAGAAAAATAGAACAAAATGTTTACACTAATGAAGAAAAAAAATCAAACCAGAGTTAAATCTCCTTTCACTTCACAACATTTCTTTCTTTTTGCAATTTTATCACACATTGATTTGTTGTCACAATAATGAAAATACAACTCACACGCTCTAGGCTAACTTCAGCACTCTCTCCAAGTTTGTCCATCTCCAAATGTAAGAAGTCTCACATTGTGAAGTAATTTGGCTATTACATGATCTACCCTGGCAGAAGTGTCAAAGAAAACACCAAAATCACCCTAAGTTAGTGGGGACGTGGTGGCACTGACAAGGCAGCTTAAGGTTGTTGGCTATAGGTGCCACATCGTTGGCTTGGGCTCCACATTTCATGCTTCATAATGTCACATTAAGGCATTGGGGCGCATCCCTGTTGGCTTGTATGGCGCAATGTCGTTGGTCTCTGACACTAGGATTCTTGGCCTCTAGCTTTGTGATGTTGTGCGCTCTTGATTTTATCGTGGAAGTGATCGGGCTATTTGTTAGAGTAGTTATCCTGGACGGGTGCCAAGACACTCATCCTGACTTAACTCCATTTTCTTCGATTCACTCCAATTGTTCATGTATTGTGCAAATATATATGAAACATATCTACAAATAAATATAAAAATGATACAAAAATGAGAAAAAACAGATGCAACCTAGTATCAAATTTTACATGATTGACAAATAAGCTTCTTACATCAAATAAAATAAATAAGTACTAACAAACTCATTATCTGAAATAAAAATAAAAAATATATATATATTACAATTATGTAGATATTGATATTAAATTATAATATATTATTATTAAATATATTATTAAATAAATATTAATTACTTAAATGTACTTAAATAATATATTATATCAATATAAAATATTTAAAAATTTACTTATTGAATAACAATTAAATTTATTCATCAATACTATAAGCCAATTGAAATATATTTGCATATGATTGATTTAAAGTACCAGAAAAATGTTTAAATTTGTTTGACGAATTATCTTATTCAATCATCGTGTATAATTCATGTTTGGGGATCCAATTGCTGGCTAGTTCTCACGGTCGAAACCGAAACCGAAACCGAAACCGAAACCGAAACCGAAGCCGAAAGAGAGACAGAATCAGCTGTGTTAGAATTTTCGGTTTGGACCCCTCCAGATTCAGCCTTCTCCAATTTTCGTTAAATTCTCCGATTGACTTCTGCGGGGACCTGTTTCTACTTCCTATGAGCATCGTGCCGGCTCTGTTTTTCCCTGTCCATCTGCGCCCTTCGATTTCCCCCGCCTGAGATTTTCTAGGGTTCAATTGATCTGGTCCCTTGAGTAGGTGGTGGGGGTGTGGGGCGCGCTATTGCGTGTTTTCCGTTCCGTATTACTTTCTTTGATCCTTGACTTGATTTTTTTTGTGCATGTTTCAGATTTGGCAATCAGCGGAGCAAAAGCTGGAACTGGAATGGCACACAAAATTGACCATGAATATGATTATCTCTTCAAGATCGTGCTTATTGGTGACTCCGGCGTTGGAAAATCCAACATACTGTCGAGATTTACGCGGAACGAGTTCTCCTTAGATTCCAAATCCACGATCGGTGTGGAATTCGCCACGAAAACGCTTCAGGTGAGATTTTCTTTTGTTAGATCTCCGTTCTGGAAATAATCGAAGCAGCCGGCTTTACTGCTGCAGCGCTTTCGTGTGCTTTGATTTTTTCTTTACGTAATGCTTAATTAAATTTTATATGGTGAATAGATTATTAATAGAAGATAAAAAGCGACCTTGGTAAACAGACTTGCTTTACTTCCGCCATTCCGAGCCTTTAAGCATATTTGAAGAATTGTCTTTTATTATCTGTCTATCTGAAAGTCTTGTCTCTTGTTTTGTGATGCAATAATACTTGAAGAATTGTCTTTTGCATTTAAATATTACTCTTTTGTTAGTTTGTGAAATTATTATGGATACCTGAGCTCGTTATTGGCGTAATAAAGTTAGTTTCGTGATTATAGCTATTACATCTCATCAAATATTACTCTTGGATTTTTGTTGTAGGATTATTTTCATGGTCTCTTTAACATTTTTTTAGCATCTATTACGCCATTTAAGTTATTAGTTTCGCCTTTGATACCAGAACAACAAAAGTTATGGTCATCCAAGTGAGATAATCATGTTAAAGGTCTCAACTCTGAACTTGTTATGGTTTGAATCGTAATTGTGCAAAAGTTTAACAAAAATCAGACTATTACGATGGATGTTGGAAGGAATGTGTGCCGTAACTCAATGAAAATAATATGAAATGTAAACTTAGGTGGTTTAAGATTGTAGAGTACAGGCAAAAGATTTATCAAACAAGGGTGTATATATAGATTTATTTAGTTAAAAGCATTAAGTGTATATTGTTTTTTGTTTACCCATATTTTGACATTTTATGGTTGGTTTAGAGAAATATAATATAAAGACATTTCTGAAGCATTAAAAACACCCTAAATACCCTTTTTTCCTGTGTTTGCATATCGAACAAATCAATTGATTTCTATGCACACCATCTCTATCATTTGCAACCTCTCCTGAACACCTCTCGTTCCTCCAAACTCCCTCAAATTCCTCCACGTTGCACCTTCTTTGCTCCTTCCCGCGCATACCATAACCTTCCCTAAGCTCTCATTGCCTTCAATCACCCCCCAAGCCCTCCACGTCGCACTTATCCGTCCTTTTACGGTAACTTTCTTCCTATAGCGCCTCTTTCTTTGACAAACTTCCCAAAATCCCCTCTTTTTGGTGGCCTTCTCCAAGCCTATCACATTCATAAGAGTGATAGAGAGAGAGAGAGAGAGAGAGATTTTAATGTGTTTAAAATTAATTCTAACAAACACAAAAGTTCTTATTGACATTTGATTTGCATCCAACCCATCTAAATTTTGTATTTTTAAGTTGCATGCATTTTAGAAACATCCAGCCAAATAATCCCCTTAATTTATTTCGGAAGGAGGAAGGGGTAAACCATGATAAGATGGTTAATAGTTGTGCAAAATGAAGTCTGAACAAAAATATTGCATCTGATGTAGCTCAACAGGAGTGGCGATTGAGGATGCATGATGCCAAATGAATGTTTGATTAAGATTAATCACTATTATGATTTATCAATGTTAACAATTGCAAAATTTGCATGATCATATATGGAAATGATGAATCTCAGCTGTGAGTATGATTGACATAATTAAATTGTCTGAAGTATTGTTTTAGAAAACCGCTGTGCTCATTTACTCTTGTTTTCCAACTCCCAAGCAATTTTTAAATTATGATTGTTAAATTTTTTTGGTTGAGAGCATTTATCCATTTTTATTTCTATTTGAGTGATCTGTGCATCTATTATCTTTTCAATATTATATTTTTCAGCAGTGTAATCTTCTATGGACTTAATTAGTTCGATCTCAACAATGGTTAAAAATAAGCATTTTTTCCTTTTATGTATTTTTCTGTTTCCTAATTGTTGTTTGAACGATGACAGGATCTTTTTAAGGCTTTCTCTGTGCTGAAAATTTTTTTGCCTACTTCCTAGACTAAAGTACGTACAGAAAAACTGCTGAAAAGGGACTTTTGATTGTAATCTATTCATTGCAAATAGATTTTATCTCGACAGTTTTTAAGAGCAGAAATCGTAATTTATTTGATACTTGATTTATGATATACACAATATGAGCACCTAGGAAAACTGAGTTTGTACATAGATTAGAGATTCATTCCATCCATCAGATAAGTCACAAATCACTGAATAACAGTGAACTGCTTTGTCCAACTCAGCTTAGCCATCAGCTCTATTCGATGTGCAAGTAGTATTCATGCACTTCATTTCATTATGCCATTATTGCTTGTGCTATTTTCCTCAACAATGACTCTGGTTTGATGCTGATTTTATTTTTTAAAGAAAAGAAAACTGTACAACAACAACAAAGCCTTAATCCCACTACGTGGGGTCGGCTACATGAACCCTTTTTCTCCACTGTGTCCTATTTAGTGTCATATTTTCATTTATTTCTAATAAATTAAGATCATTTTTTATACGATAAGCCCAAGTCTTTCTAGTTCTACCTCTGTCTTTCTTAACATAAGTCGAATCTAAAACATCTACTCTCCTAATCAGATCATGAAATGGTCGACGTTTAATCTGACCAAACCATCTAAGACGACTCTCTAATTTTGTCTGTCACGGAGCTACACCAACCCTATCATGGATATATTCATTTTTTATTATGTCTCTAAGTATAAAGCCACTCATTCACCTAATCATTCTCATCTTGAAAACACTTAACTTAGTATTATGCTTCTCTTTTAAAGGCCAACAATCAACGCTATAGAGCATTGCGGGTCTCACCACTATCTTATAAAATTTTCCTTTCAGTCTAAGTGGTACTTTTCTATCACACAAAAGACCCGAAACATTCCTCCAGTTCAACCAACCAACTTGAATTCTACTATTAACATCCCCATCTATATCACCATCGCTTTGAACAACAGACCCGTGATAACTAAATTGTTCATACCTTTTGATAATTTGATCACCCAAAGTCAATGACCAAAGTTAATTCTCCAAGATGTTTGAATTTCCATCGTATATTCTGATTTATAATGTTTCAATAGTATTTTCATAAAAAAAAAAGGACGAAATCAAAGATATGGTTCCTTCAACCCATTTTTGTATTTGTTATTGATTTGTTCTGATTCCTTGTTATTTGCCATCTTAGGATGCTATTTACTTAATTGTGCAACTTTTATGGTTGCAATGGAAATTCTACAACACTTGTAATGTAACACCTTGTAGGATCATCAAAGTTGGGATAGTAGAGGTACTTATTGGCATTTGTTGTTATTTAGGTAACCATGAAAAAGGCATCTTAAGTAGTTATTATTTTGTTTTCTTAAAGTTGCATTTTTTTTATTGCACTGCAAAATTGCTGCTGCCTTTCATTCATTGCAACTTTAGCCCTCGATCTTTGTATTAAAAGCTATTGTTATGAAAGTACCAAAACCCTAACACCTAAGCTGCTAGATGTTGGAAGAGGTGCTCATATGACTGAAGTGAGACATTAAAAATGTAATAGCTTTGCAACTTATAATTTATTGTTACTGAAAGGAATAATTTTGAGGAAAATATACTATTAGTTGACGCATGAAATTTTGTTTGAAAAATATTCTTCTAGATTCATTGCATTGAAAATTTGAAAATCTTGTTAAATAGTTGATCTTAAATTTTTACAATTAAACTCTTTAAAGCGGCATTGAAGGGATAATATGTTCTTCATTTATATCTATTCCGTCTTTTTAAGATTCATGTTTTTTTCTGCCCCTCCATTTATTCCATCATGTCACCTTCATCAACATCCATACTTTCTTCTCCATCACTATCTTCATATCCTTCTATTTATTCCTTTATCTTTCGAGATCTTTTCGATTTATCCGTTGCTCTTTCCATATATTCCATATATTTGATTCAATTTGTTTTCAAACGAGCATTATTATTCTTGATGCTATTTTTTCATTATCCCTTACCAAGTTATCATTCTGAAACTTAAGTCATCTCAAGCATTAAGTGTAAGCGTGGGTCTCTCAATCAAGGCAAGGTTCTGGCCTAAATATGCCTTAATAATGTTGCATGTGTTATGGCTTTGCCTCATCCGAAACCCTAGTGGAGCTCCTGACTTGCCTTTAAAAACAATTATAAGAAGTTTCATCATTAAATGAACCATGTGATCTGATGCCATTTTAACTGAAATTCCCTTAGGTTGAAAGACAGAAGGATAAAGTAAACGTTAAATTTAAATTTAAGCTCATCTTTACTTTGAGACCTTTCTTACTTAGAAGAAGTCCAAGTATGAGTGGCATCACTGATCCAATTTTACCTAATTCTTTTAGTTTGATATTAGTTTATTGGTTAGAAAATAATTATAATATTAATGAACTTAGGATTTAATCTCTTCCCTATCAATGTAATTAAAAATTATGGCATTCTACAAATCTAAAGTCAAATTGAAGGAAAGATATACCAATCCTGAATGAGGACGTGGATCAAACATATCTAACTGTTGCCATTTTTCGATGAAAGGGCACGGTACTTTTGAGAAATTTCCATTCACATTTTTAGTTCTTAATAAATATTATTTGGACGCGGTTCTTTCTCATCTGTACACTTGATTTTTCTCCTTTCAAAAGATACAAATAACATGGTAAATGGCAGAGCAGTTTATACGAGTTTCAAAGCATTTCCAGATCCATTTTTGTAACTTACCATTTTAGCTTGTTTTGCTTTGACTAATTTGCCGAATGGTTACATTCTCCTAGCCTAGCTTTTGAGTTGCATGGTGATAAAGTCTCTCCCCCAAGAAAAATTCGTTGCTAATGGCAGAACCATTTCATAATCTATCGCAGGATACACTATTTTATCCCAGGCTACAGCTTGGCCCCAGCTAAACCACTTTTAATCCTCTTCAACTACTAATGAAAACCATGACCACGTTCTATAACCTCACATCCATTCAAGTTTTTTAAAGCTCTCTTAAATATAATTCATAAACCAAATGAAAATATTACCCATCTTACTCTGTGAAGCAAGTTGTAACTGTTGTCTGTAGGTTGTTTTGACATCTTGTTTCTCGCAAAAACTTCTGGTTACCGATCAAACAAACATCATAGACATGAGAATATGCTTAAACATCACAGCTTTGTCAATCTTCCACACTTAACAGATTGAAGGGAAGACGGTGAAAGCACAGATATGGGACACTGCCGGTCAAGAAAGATACAGAGCCATCACCAGTGCCTACTACCGTGGCGCCGTTGGAGCCTTTCTTGTTTACGACATCACTAAAAGACAAACTTTTGATAACATCCAGAGGTGGCTGCGTGAGCTGCGAGACCACGCGGACTCCAACATTGTCATCATGATGGCTGGCAACAAATCCGATCTCAAGCACCTAAGATCTATTTCCACTGAGGATGCACAGCTGATGGCCGAGAAAGAAGGGCTCTCGTTTCTGGAAACTTCAGCATTGGAAGCAAGCAATATAGACAAAGCTTTTGAAACGATACTGACTGAGATTTTCCGCATCGTGAGCAAGAAGGCCCTCGCCGCACAAGAGGCGGCCGCCTTGGCTGGGCCTCGTATTCAGGGAACGACCATCAATGTTTCTGATTCCAGTGGCGGTGCTAAGTACTCCTGCTGCTCCACTTAACTTGATTTGTTGGCGGTGCTGTGCAGGTAGATTTCTTTTTCACGGTGTGGAGTTAAAGCAAAATTTTTCTGCAATTTATACATATGAAAAGGGTAGAGGTATATTTGTTTCAAGGCATCTAATGAACATTATCGATACAACATGAACTTTAATAGCGTGGTTTTATTAATTTGGTCCAAGTGGAAAGTAGCTATGTGATAAAGATTGCGATTTCTTTTTTGCTGTTAACATCCTATATTTTGGCTTAGTTGTATTTGGATGCATGGCATTTAACATACACATACCACCCAATTCCTATGTATTTATTATGTCAACTTGTCTTAAGTTAGTGTCAACTTTGCTTAAGTTATTTTTTTTTTTTTTGGGAATACTTACATACCACTCAAATCTTTCTTATCACATAAAAAATACTATTATTTTAACTTAAAAAGTGAAATACAGCTTTTCATGCATGGGTGAAGGGGTCATTTATGTAAAATTGATGTTCACATTTTGGATGTGTAAATGCATAGGAATTAAGTGGTTTGTATGTATATAAATATTCTTAAGATTTTTATGACCATTTTTATCTTCCTGCTGTATTTTTGTACATTTCTTTAAATTATTTCCCTTAGGATCATAAAATTCAAATAGTTATTTTGGTGTTCCAAAGGATTGATTATACGAAATCGAAGATCGACTCATTTATCTTGTGATGTCGTATGGAAATTTCATTAGATTTTTCCCGTCCATATAGTCAATTACTAGGAACCTATTCCTTCTGCTTTCTTTTTGAGCTCATCTTGGTTGAGTTAATGTTGATTTGATTATTAGTTCTTTTTCTTTAATTTTTATATTAAGTTTAGGGTGATTGGTTTAATGAAATCAACACATTTTCTTAATAGTACTTGATTTCAATGGTTCGATAATTTTAGATAAATTTTCATAGGTTTCACTTAATTTTTATTTATTTATGTCTCTATCACCAAATTTTCATAGGTTTCACTTAATTTTAGATAATATGACAGAAGTGTGATTTAGGGTGATCAAATTATTAAAAGTTGTGAACGATTTAGATATCTTGGGTCTGTTGTTCAAAGCGATGGTGATATAGATGGGCATGTTAATAGTAGAATTCAAGTTGGTTGGTTGAATTGGAGGAATGCTTTGGGCCTTTTGTGTAATAGAAAAGTACCGCTCAGACTGAAAGGAAAATTTTATAAGACGGTGGTGAGACCTGCAATGCTCTATGGCGTTGAATGTTGGCCTTTAAAAGAGAAGCATAATAATAAGTTAAGTGTTGCCGAGATGAGAATGATTAGGTGGATAAGTGGCTTTACACTTAGAGACAAAATGCGAAATGAATATATTCGTGATAGGGTTGGTGTAGCTCCTGTGACGGACAAAATTAGAGAAAGTCGTCTTAGATGGTTTGGTCACATTAAACGTCGACCATCTGATGATCCGATTAGGAGAGTAGATGTTTTAGATTCGACTTGTGTTAATAAAGACAGTGGTAGACCTAGGAAGACATGGGCTTTTGTTTTAAAAATGATCTTAACTTACTAGAACTAAATGAAAATATGACACTAAATAGGACGCAATGGAGAAAAAAGATTCATGTAGCCGACCCCACGTAGTGGGATTAAGGCTTTGTTGTTGTTGTTGTTGTTGTTGTTGTTGTTGTTGTTGTTGTTGTTGTTGTTGTTGTTGTTGTTGTTGTTGTTGTTGTTGTTGTTGTTGTTGTTGTTGTTGTTGTTGTTGTTGTTGTTGTTGTTGTTGTTGTTGTTGTTGTTGTTGTTGTTGTTGTATGTCTCTATCACCCAATTTGATATTTACACTTAGAACACTTTGGTGTAATAAACCTATGTATGAAATTGTGTATTTCATTTTTAGAAAGGTAATGTTTGTTATATTCTTAATGTGATATTAATGATTTCAATGGTAAGCATGTAAATATGAATGTTGAGGTGTTAGATATATAAATACACCAGAATTGTGTGGTATATATGTAAATGCCCCATAGTTTTATGGTCTTTAAAGTTTCAATGATTGTCTTACTATATATTTAATATGACATCTAGAATGTTTTAAATAATGTGTATTAATACTCAATTACTCATTCATTGAGGCCTATTATTTTATCCTTAAATTTTAGATCCATTAAATAATGGAATCTCGTGTGAGAATTGATTTTATGAATTTATTAGGTGCACCTCAAGGCACTTCTGAGGTTTTAAATGTATTAACAATGTTCAATGTCATGTTTAGTTGCATTAATGTTTGAGACTAATATAATTTGGTAGGAGGTTTGTTCATGAGTGTATGAAATGATCCTCTCGCCAGAATGATTTTGTGGTAATGTTGTATCTTAAAAAACTAATTATTTTAATCTTATATTATATAGCGAGCAAGTATTGAAATGGACAAATGTGTGATGATAAAATTTAAATGGTCTTGTGAATGCATAAAGGGAAATAAAAAACTTCTTAGTTATTTTGTTGAATCCTTTTAAGACGTAGGATCGTGTATTGTTTGTAAGTCAATACAATCTAGTAAAGTTTGTTTTAAGAGTAAGGTATGGAAGAGGCTGATGGATGTATTGCTAAAGTTCATGTTTCCCACTTTATGTTTTCTTATGATCTCCAGGTGGTCAAGTATGGCTCAAAGAAAAGGTTTCTGTTTTCTAGTCATGTGTATCTGCGCGCGCGCGAGAGAGAGAGAGCGAGAGGGAGATTGGGAATCCTGTTTTTAGAGAGAGAAAGAGAGAAACCTAGAGAGAAAAGCCCCATCAATCTCTGACCCCTCTTTTCTCATAAATTGTTTTTATTCTAATTAAAGTTTAACTATATTATCGTATTATTATTATTATTTTAATTTGAAATCAAAATTAATTCTACCGAAACCTAAAATTATTTATACATAGTTTTTAAATCATTTATTTTTAGATAAACCCAGATGACATGTAATGTTAATTTTTAAATTAAAATTCAACTTATTAACATTGTTCTTCAATCTTCAACTATAGGTACCTTGTGTTGAGTCTTGTGTTGTGTTGTTTTAAATGCAAATGTATCTTTTTTTTTTTTTTTAATTTCATCATTTATTATATTATAAGGGTATTCTAATTTTAACCTAGGGCTATAAATGAGTAAGTGGAGCTCGAGCCACTCTATTTTAGAGCTTGAGCTTAACTAAGTAACTGAGTTAAGCTCGAGGATATTTTAATGAGATTAAGCTGGCTTGTTCTTTTTAAAAGCGAGAAACAATATTAATTCAATTTAGTGTTAAAATAAAAATGACAAATAAAAGGAGCTTTAAGGAGATAAACAATAAAAAAAATTGCTTCTTAAGAAATATTTAATGTATACATTTTAAACATTTTATAAAATCTATAAAAAATTTTTTGAATTTTAATATTTTTTGAATGTATGTTATATTAATATATTTTCTTGAGCAAATCAACTCATGAGCTTTGCATGTAAATAGCTTATCGTGCTCAGCTCACGAACCACTTAACAAATCACGCCAGGGCTCGCTAACGTGCGTCGGCTAGGCTTAGTTTCACCCATAGCAACCAAAGCGTAGGTTATATATGCTTGTGATATATAACTAGAAATTCAAACAAATAACAGCTATCATTTCACACTTAGTGTGTAGAAATAATTTTGCATTTTCAAAGTTAAATATTGATTTATTTTTTTAATTTCATGCTTAACTATGTATGTGCTTTGTTTTTTTGTGAGATTATTGAAGTGTGTGTGATTTGTTTACGCACCTATTATTACTCGATCCTAAGAAACTTGAGCAAATGAAATTTGCTATAAATGCATGTCTTATTAAAATATTATCTATACTTTTCTTAATAATATCCTTATATGAAAAGCTAATAAATGATGTCATGTCTAGTGGCGTCTAACATCCTGAAAAGACGGTTATGCAATAGTGAGGCTAGTTTGACGTTATGATTGCTTGGAATATTGAGAGGTTGAAATAGTGGCCTTGTTTAAAACGTTGCACAAACTTCTCATGGGATTGGAAATGATGGGAGCCGACCTCACCATGTCTCCTTGACTACCATAAAATAATGGTTGTTGATTGTACCCTTTTTCTTTCGCTAATTTACTGTTTCATCTGCTTGCCTATTAAGCACTATAAACCATAACGTGGCACATCGGGTCTTTAGGGACAAAGTTTTACCCATTTGTTAACGACATAGCTGATCTGGGATATTTGCTAAGCATGTTCTTCAATGAGGTCAAATATTATGATATGGTTAATATGCCTTAAGCTAAGCTAAATTGGCCTTGTATTGCCTTATTTTAAGCACCGTATATCTTGCCACTAGATCCTATGGCCAACCAAATCTCTACCCTTGGTTAAAAGCCTAGACACAAGTCAAAGAATAACTAAAATTAGGATAAACCTTAACTGACCTCAAGACCTAAACCTAGCTGCGTAACATGAACCTGATCTTAAACAACATGGGAAGCAGTAAATCTACATCAAGCATCCCTATGTGCCTAAGTTATATATTAGTCAATCTTAGGTTATATTTGTTTGAAATTTCCTTCAAGTCAATTTCAAATATCTTCCTTCCCTTCCTAACTGCACATACAACACTTCAAACAAGGTTGACATACAATCCTATGCTAGATGCACTCAATCACATATCATGATTCTTGTGTATTCAACTTCGTATTCTAGAGAGAGGAGGGAGATTTTTAAAGATCCATAATCGTTTAAAAATGCATAGACATTTTTCTATAGTAGGATAATCTATTCGTGAGTCTTCCTAAGCTTTCTAGGTCACTCCTTCAGTGCAACACAAGAAAAGACCTCATGCTAGTTCAATTTATGTGATAAAAACATCAAATTATGTTTAGTTATTTCATTATATGCTAAAGTAATTTTTGTACAAAAAAAAAATTAATTTGTTAATGAATATAATTATTCATTAAAATTTTAATATTAAACCAAATTATTTAAGGATTAAAAATATGAAAAAAATTAGAAAAGTCAAAACCCATATAAACTCAAACTAATATAGTTTATCCTTGGTAGACATCTTCATTCTATAAGTACTTAAATCCTGAAGGAACTCTAATATTAAGTTATTCTTTAAAATTGATTAAAAATTATTTAAAAATTCAAATCAATGGAAAATCTATTTTTAATTGAGCACAAAATCAAGCGCAATAAGGTTGTGAGGTTATGTGTAATTATGCTATTCCTTATTTGTAATGTGGTTTAACATTTAGGTTAGCTCTTATGTATTGTTAGATTACATATTTTATTATTTGTTTCAATTGGTGTTTAAATTGATGTGCCAAAAAATATAAAAAAAGGCTAAAACATGCATAAATTCTTAGAATATACTAATTTTGTGATATAGGTAGGGGGTATTCATATGGATTTAAGCCTTAATAAAGTCATATAAAATAGGTACTCCTAGAGGGATTAATGAAAAATACTTATAAGCTTTGAATAAGAGATTATGATTCGAAGACATTTTTCTTTAATCCTTGACATATAATCTTGGTGTTTGAATTAAATTTTATTACAAGCCCATTTATTCTTTTTTTCATAATTGAGTAGGATATATTTTAAGCATGTAAGATTGTAATCATTATTATTATGGAATTTTGAAATTAAAGATTTTGTATTTCATTTTTAATATTATTAATTGCTTTTTTATTCCTTAGTGTAATATGGTTGGCATGGATTCATTTGTTATACTCTTAAGGAATTTTTTTTATCTTTAAAAATTCAGTAATTAAAAATAAACTATATATCCTTTGATATAAAATGAATCCATGCCATTCTCTTAATCAATGACTTGGAATCAGACAAATCTCATACATTAATGAACATATATGTTAACCTTATCATGAGTCATGACATAAAAAAGCACTCTTTCTAATTAAATTTATAAAACTAAAGGACTTGTTCATTGAACTTTTGAATTAACACAAATGTGATTCAAGAAACCTACTGAACTAGAAGGGAGTAAAAGTTCATTTCCAAGATTTATCAAGCTAGTGTATCTTACGTTACAAATCTAACTACGATTGTGTGATTTTTACAAGCCTTAAGCAAATCTAGTTGGCATTGTATTCTAGATAAATATATATAACTAAGAGACTCAAGCAATCTTTTTGTTCTTTGGATTAAGGTACATAAGTCCCATTATAATCACTTAAAACTACATTAAACATACTTAAATGGTCGCTTACTTAATCCAATAAGTTTTCAGATAAAATTTCACGTAAGGCAAATTTCCTTAATTATGTTATCATGAGTCCTTACCTCTGGTAGTTTATTTTTACTAATTATTTAGCTTTAGATATGTCTTATAAGTCCTAAATTTTAAAAATAAGATGACTAAAATAGAAGAGGTTCCTTTTCCAATGATTATTCATGTAGCATATAGTAGTTTTCTTGAGTATCTTAATCTTGATAGGATTAAATGCTGAGATTATTTTCATTTTTACTCCACTTCTTCATAAAACCTTAAGATCTCATCCCTAAAAATATGTTTTATATTAAAACAATGGTTTACATAATTATAGATAAGCGTCTTCTTAACAATTTCATTTCATTTTAAGATATAACAAACAATATGAGCTTGCATTTCTAGAGAACCCAAAGTCCAAAATAAAGTTAAAAATCATATTTAGTTCCTCATGTTGGATAAGAGAAATCTATAGAAGACATTTGTATTATCTATATTCTACTGAACCAATGAGGAATTCATGCTAGCTCTTTAGGTAGTAGATCCATGACTACATGACTTTCACCAATTTTTTACGGTCACATTCCGTTGGTTATTACCAAATAATCCATCAATTATAAATTTTCGATAGTTTACTGATTATTTAGAGGGCATAATAAAAAGGCTTGTCAGTAATTTATAATCTGACAAAAATTCTGATGGCTTTTATTTATTGGTAGTATTCCGACCAATAAGGATTGTTGCTTTTAGACAACTCAATAAGCATGTGACAACCATCGGTTGTTGTTGGTTTGTGATTACCAATGAGCAAACCGTGGAATATAACTGGTGGGAAACCCGTCGGTTAAGTGTAACAACCATCTCTTTTTTAGCGCATTAGGATTCATCAGTTATGCTTTAGTATTCATTAGTATATTAACTGATACGCCAAAAGAATGTGTTATTTTAAGTATACTTTGTATGCTTATTTTTTGTAATATTGCACTATTGCACTTTAAAGAAAGATATATATTGCACTTTAAAGAAAGATATTTTTCATATTTTTGTTGCAGATATATCAATTTTAGGTATTTGGTGCAAAAGTAGCAAAAAGGAGGAAATTTGTAGCCTTGGTGCAAAAGTAGCAAAAAGGAGGAAAAAATAGAAAATTTTGTGATCCTGGTGCCTGAGGCATCAGATTGCAGCCTGAAGCACCACTTTCCAGAGAGCTGGTGCCTGAAGTGCCAGAGCCCAAAACAACGTGGACTTAAGTAACTTGGCGCCTGAAGCGCTTGAACTGGCGCCTGAAGCGCTTGAACTGGCGCCTGAAGCACCAGTGACGATACTTGATGAATTAAGGTAGATCAGGACAAATTTTGAGCGTATTTTGAAGGATCCAAAATTTTCAAACGCCCCATGGAGTAATTCGATGCATCTAGACACTTTGGAAGGTTATCTAATGAAGGGATATGTCTCTTGATTGAATGGACATATCTTTTGGGATTCAAAAAGTGTGACTTTTAGAGAGAATTTTGGGAGGGAACTTTGAATTCCTTTTAAGAGGAGGCAACCACTAATTTAAGAGAGGGAGTCTAGGGCTGAAGAGAGGCGAGTGAGAGAGAGAGAGAGTGAAGGACTTGGAGATTTTCTTCTAGGTTTGTAAGAGGAGAGGGAAAGTGAGAGATTTCTTCTTAATTACATTTCCAATAGAGAATTAGGAGTGCTTGTAAAGATGGAAAATGCTTAAAGAGAACTTCTAGGGATTTGCTTGGGAAGGAGTGTGAGATAAGTTGTCTTTTATTTATTTATTTCGTAAACTTATTTTTGTATATGAAATTAGTATTTTGTTGTTTCCTTCTCATGAATTATGAGTAGTCTTCTTTATCCTTCTCCCTATTCTGAGATCCTTCTCCCTATCCTATTCTGAGATATGGTTTTGTGAAAAATTGATTTTGTTTTATACGGTTTTAAAAATTAATAATTCATGATGATTTGAACTCCGATCTTCATATACTTTTCGATTTGACCAATTGAAATATTAAAATGTGTTGAGAAACATAAGATCCAAAAGTGCTATGACTTCTACAACATGGTGAGAGTCACATTCAATTTCATAAGTGAGAATGTAATCCATGGGTTTGAGTGCAAATAAATAAGGAAATAAAATTTATTGGATGTCGAATTGTAGATTTTAAGGTGACATATTAAAATCCCCAATTTGGTTCAGTTGATTGGAAACTAATGTGAGATAGTTAGCTCTCAGGCGAGGGAGAAGTGGGAGCTCTGGAGAGAGAGTTAGTATCCTCTCAACCTAACCACAAAATTAGGGACCAAACTCTGGATTAGTCAATGTTCTTTATGCACTTGAAAGAAGGTAAAGAATATGATTTCTCCTATTTGGCACAATAACTCTTTGTCACAGAAGCTTTGTTTAGTTTTTATAAGTTTACTTTCAAAGTTTACTAACCAGTTTAGTTAACTTTATTCTTTTAAGTTCATTTTATTTAGCATACATTCAATTGCTTTAGATCTAAATTTCGTACTTAATTTTGTAGTTTGAATTTTTTGTTTTACATTATAGTTATCAGAATTTTCAACTTCCTTGTAGGATCGATACTTAGGACTCCATTAGAGCTTTATTACTTGAGCGATATGTATACTTGTGTTATTATTATGAGTTTGACAATTTAAAAATTTTAAAAGATAAAATTATTTTTACTAAAGTTATTTTTATTGGGACTAAATTGCATATTTATTATTAGTATTGTCATGTCTGTTTTGTAATATTGAAAAATATTTACAAAAACAACACATAATAAACTACTGCATCAAATTTTTGGCGCCGTTGTCCGGGATGTAATGGAAAGTAACAACAAATTATTTTATAGTTTAAAATAATTTATTTGAATTGAAAAACTGTTTGTAGTTTAATTTGAATATTTTCTTGAATATTTATTTGAATATTTTCATATTTTAGTGTGTTTGTTTACTTTAATTGCTTATTGTGTTTGTTTAAGTGTAGTTTAAGATTTGAGAATTTAGTACCTTACGGTTCCGATTTAGAAAGAACAAATAGAAAAATTCTAAAACAACGAAAAGAGAAATAATTTTGGAAATGAAAATGAACCTCATCAGAGACCTTTAAGAGATAATGCTAATCCTACAATAGATAAAATTCATTTGAGTATACAAAACCCTGCTGTAGCTGATAATTCATTTGAGCTTAAACTTGCAATTATCCAAATGGTACAAAATAATCGGTTTGGGAGAACACCAACTGAAGATCCTAACTTACACCTTGCTAGTTTTCTAGAATTGTGTGCTACATTTAAATATAATAGAGAGTCGAATGATGCCTTCAGACTTAGACTTTTTTCTTTTTCACTGAGGGATAAAGCTAAGATGTAGTTAAACTCATTAGCACCTGGATCCATCAAAGCTTGGGGAGACTTATCACAGAAAATTTTATCTAAATATTTCCCACAATAAAATATTGTTAAGCTTAGAAATGATATATTTTTGTCAGTTTGAAGGGGAATCAATTTATGAAGCGTGGGAAAGATTTAAAGATCTCTTTATGAAATGACCACACCATGTGTTGCTACATTGGTTAATAATTTAAACTTTTTATAATGGATTGGTCTGATCTCTTAAATCAATAATTGACGCAGCTGCTAGTGGATCATTAATGTCAAACCATTCGGTGAAGCATATTTTTTAATTGAAGAGAAGACTACTAATAATTTTCAATGGCCCTCTGAAAGGGTAAATCCAAAAAGTGTTGCTAGTATTCATGATTCTAATGCAATATCCATATTAGCTGCCTAAATACCCGCTATATCGAAGAAGATATATCAATATGGAATGAATTATTCTCATACACCACATGTGTTTGAGGAAAACTCATTGGGACAAATGATAGAATCTCAATATTCTTATGAAACTTTAAATGCAATAAATAATCATTCTAATAATTCTTATGCTAATTATTATAATCCTGATTGGAAAAATCATCATAATTTTAGTTGGAATAACAATAAATCTATTGTTGCAAATCTGCAATTGGGGAACAATGCTATGAACCCATTGAAAAACTCTAATAATCAAGGAAATCTAACTTATAAACCTTATTACCCTCCAGTTTTTAATAGTAATTTGTAGAGTAAGAAGAAGAAATTGGCAATGGAAGAATTAATATTGTAAACAGGAATTCATTTACAAAGAAAAGGAGCTGCAATTAGAAACATAGTAAATCAGTTAGGATGTATTGCTACTGCACTTAGTAATAGACCTCCAGGAATGTTGCTTAGTAATGTTGAATTAAATTCTAAAGATCAGAACAAAGAGCAAATTAAGGCCATTTGATTGAGAAGTGGAAAAGAATTAGAAAATAAAGTTAAAAATGAAGTTGAAGTTGAAAAAGAGGAGGTAAAAAATGAAAAATCTGATGAAGATTTTCATTTTGAGTCAGAATGTCCTATCAAACTAATGAAAATTATTATAAAAAGACCACTTCCTCCATTTCGTCAAAGATTGAAAGCAGAAAAACAAAGATAACCAATTTTCAAAATTTTTGGAAATATTGAGGAAATTAACTATTAACATACCATTTGTTGAACCCTTGAAACAAATGCTAAGCTATGTGAAGTTTATAAAGTATATACTTAATAAGAGAAAGAAGTTTGTGATGTGAAGTTTATAAAGTATATACTTAATAAGAGAAGGAAGTTTGTGGATAATGAAACTGTTACACTTAGTGAAGAGTGTAGTGTTATAATTCAGAAAAAGCTTCCTAAAAAACTTAAAGTTCCTAATAGTTTTACTATTCCTTACTCTATTGACGAAATATTTTTACGAAAAGCTTTATATTATTTAGGAGCCAATATTAATCTTATGTTTTTATCAATTTTTGGAAGGTTGGGTTTAGGAGACATTTCACCTACAACTGTAACTCTTCAGTTAGTTGATCGTTCGATTACATACCCTAAAAGAGTTATAGAAGATGTTTTAGTAATGTTTGATAAATTTATCTTTCATGTGGATTTTATTGTATTAGATATGGAGGAAGATAAAGAAATTCCTATCATTTTAGGAAGACCATTTCTTGCCACTGGAAGAGCTTTGATATATATGCAGAAAGGAGAGCTAACAATGTGAGTTAGTGATCAAGAAGTTGTGTTTAATATTGCAAAATCAATGAGATTCCCTGTAAAAGAGCGAGATGTTGAATGCTTCAGAATGGATATAAGTGACTATTTAAACCATGAATATTTCACGAAGACATTTGAAAAGAAATATAAAAGAGAATATTTAGAATATGATGGTGAGAATAAAATTCAAGACAAATCTATGAAAGTGAGTAATGAAGACTTGGATTATGTTCAGGAACAGTTTGAAATGTTAGATTCTACATATAATAATAATAATTTGATTTCATCTATTGAGAAACCTCCTGAACTAGAAATTAAAACACTTCCTACAGATTTAAAGTATGCATTTTTAGGATATTTATCCACATTACCTTTTATTGTATTCTCAGAATTAACTGATGCGAAAGAACAAATGTTCTTGGAAAGACATTAGCTGAAAGAATTAGTCCTTAAATTTGTATGCATAGAATTTTATTGAAAGATCATCATGAACCAAGAGCTGATCCTCAAAAGAGATTGAACCTTATGATGGAAGAAGTTGTCAAGAAAGAGATTTTAAAATGGTTAGATGCTAGAATAATATATCTTATTTCAGACAGTTCTTGGGTGTGTCAAATTCACTTTGTTACAAAGAAAGAAAGTGTGACAAAGAAAATGTGACTATTGTGATAAATGAGAATAATGAATTAATATCAACAAGACAAGTCACTAGATGAAAAATTTGCATAGATTATAGAAAGTTAAATTCAACCACCAGGAAGGATCACTTTCCTTTAGCATTTTTGGACCAGATGTTGGAAAGACTGGCTGGACACGAATATTTTTTTCTTTCTAGATGGATTTACCGGTTATCATCAAATACCTATTGCTCTAGAGGATCAAAAGAAAACAATTTTTACTAGTCCTTATGAAACTTTTTCTTTTTGGAGAACGCCCTTTGGATTATGTAACACACCTACAATATTTCAAAGATGTATGATGTCAGTTTTCAGAGATTTAATTGAAAAAGGGATCAAAGTCTTTATGGATGCCTTTTCTATATTTGGAAATTGTATTTGGAACTTCATTCAAAATATGTTTAAATCATTTATAAAAAGTTCTGGAATGTCGTGAAAAGACGAATCTAGTATTAAACTGGGAAAAATATCAATTCCTGGGAAAAATTTCAATTCATGGTTGCAGGAAGAATTGTACTTGGGCATAAAATTTCAGAAAATGGCATGAAAATAGATCATACAAAAATGCAGGTTATATCTAACTTACCACCACCTACTACTATAAAAGGAGTTAAGAGTTTTTTAGGAAAATGCTGGATTTTACCGATGATATATTAAAAATTGTTCAAAAATTACAAAGCCTTTATGTCAACTTCTGGAATAAGACACAAAATTTGATTTCAACCAAGAGTGCCTTAAAGCATTTGAAACATTAAAGAAAAAAATGATCATTAATTCTATAATTATTTTACCTATTTGTGCGAAACCTTTTGAACTAATGTGTGAAGCAAGTGATTACACAATTGGAGTTGTTTTAGGGCAAAGATATGACAAGAATTTAGAATTTTAAAGTCATATATGTAAAACTTTTAATGATGCTCAAATTAATTACACCACTACTGAAAGAGAGTTATTAGTCATCATTTATGATTTTCATAAGTTTAGGTCATATCTAATTGGAGCTAAATGTATTGTGCAGACTAACCACTTGACTATTAAATATTTGATGCAAAAGAAGGATGCAAAACCAAAACTATTTAGATGGGTACTCTGATGCAAGAATTTGATTTTGTGGTAGTTTATAGGAAAGGAACTGATAACCAAATTGTTGATCATCTATTTAAGCTAGAATAGGAAGAAACACAGGATTTGGAAAAAGAAATTAATGAAACTTTTCCTGATGAACCACTTTATGTTGTTAAAGGATGGGAAATATCGTGGTATGCTGATATTGGTATGCAAATATCGTGGTATGCTGATATTGTGAATTATATTGTTAATGGTATTTTACCATATGGACTGACAAAACAACAAGAAAAGAAATTCATTCATGATGCAAAATTTTACTTTTGGGATGACCCCTATTTGTAAAAAAATTGTAAAGATTTAGTTATGAGAAGATGTGTGCCTTATAAATAAATTCAAGAAACTATGCAAATATGTCATTATTCTGAATTTGGAGATCATTTTGGGAATGATAGTACTGTTCACAAAATTTTACAATATATATTATATTGGCCCACTGACCGCGACTTTATATATGCTTAAAAATATAAGATAAATATGGATGTAATAAATATTCAAAAATTGTAAAGTCACACTTATCAATGCAAGTATACGTATCGCTCAAGTAATATAGGGCTCTAATGGAGTCTTAGATATCGATCCCACAGGGAGTAATATTAGAACTACGAACTAAGATATTAGAAAAAGCAATACTCAATCGCAATAATGG
>NW_018164809.1:127413-128124 GCF_001263595.1 Phalaenopsis equestris
GTCAGGAAATAAGGGTTGAACTGGCAGTGAATTCTGAGATGATTGATCTACTATAATGGCCATGTCATTTTCATCTTTAAAAACTGAGAATCTCTCAGTTGGGTCCAAAGGCTTCCAAGGTAGCAGTACCTTTTCCCAATTTTCATAGGACACTTAAAACTGACTGTAAAGTGAGAAAATTGTGGAAGGGTGTCCAAGCCCATAAGTTGATCCATGAACGATCAGGCTCAAAAACGACTTCACAATTATTGATTCAATGTCGATTGGCAGTCTCCTTTGGATGCAGTAATTCAAAATAGAACTTTCTTTAGAAACCTTGTCGATCTTCATTGTCGGTAACAATTTTGCTGAAATGAAAAAGTGCCAATGTTTTGAAATGGGATTTAGGAGTGTTATAGAAAAATTAACATACCTGTTTTCTCTTGTTTCCCAGTCGTCAGTTTCGTCTGTTAAATATTGATAAATTTTATTCATTTGGTTTCTCGTTGGGATGAAATTGGAATAGTGGCAGACAGGAACATTTTCAATCATGTATAATTCATTGATCCGTGCAGGAGTGAAAGTGATCCATCTTCCTCGCACATAAACAACTCCCTGGCTGATTTCATGTAAATTTGCATAAAATTCTTTTACCACAGGAACCGCCACGGTGGCGGTAGTGTAGCACAACACTTTCCATATTCGCCGCACTATTGTTTCTTCAATTACCGT
>NW_018164810.1:0-1931 GCF_001263595.1 Phalaenopsis equestris
ATATCATTGAATTTGATTCGAAAGATTGCAATAGGGGGGGTTCCTAAAGCAATAGGATGGCTCCTAAAGCAACATAGAATCAAATGTGAAATCCTCAACCTCTGAAATATTGCATAATTTGATTTGAAAGATTGCGATAGGTGGGGCTCTTAAAGCAACACATAATCAATTGTAAAATCCTCAACCTCTAAAATATCATATAATATTGCAAAGAGATGCGGAATCGGATGTGGAATCCTCATCCTCTAAAATATCGTGTGAACCATTGCAAAGCAATTCGGATCGGATGTGAAATCCTCATCCTCTAAAATATCGGGTGAATCATTGCTAAGCAATGCGAAATCAGATATGAAATCCTCATCCTCTAAAATATCGTGTGAACCATTGCAAAGCAATTCGGATCGGATGTGAAATCCTCATCCTCATCCTCTAAAATATCATGTGAATCATTGCTAAGCAATGCAGATCAGATGTGAAATTCTCATCCTCTAAAATATCGGGTGAATCATTGCTAAGAAATGCATAATCAGATGTGAAATCCTTATCCTCTAAAATGTTGTGTGAATCATTGCTAAGCAATGCGGAATCAGATGTGAAATCCTCATCCTCTAAAATATCATGTGAATCATTGCTAAGCAATGCGGATCGGATGTGAAATCCTCATCCTCTAAAATATCGGGTGAATCATTGCTAAGCAATGCAGAATCACATGTTAAATCCTCATCCTCTAAAATATTGGGTGAATCATTGCTAGGCAATGCGGAATTAGATGTGAAACCCTCATCCTCTAAAATATCGCGTTTCGAATTCATGGGAAACTAGTAGAATTTATGAAGATTGACATTGGTGAGGAAAAATTGTGAAACTTTGTGAGATTTTGTGCAGAATGTGAAATTCCGCGGGGATATGAAGAAAACTGGTGCAGACCATGGTAATTGCGCTACGCAAGCAAAGAGTAAGAAACCTCGAACTCGAGAAATTCATCATTTTCTTTTCTTTTTGTTAGGATTTGGACCCAGTTTCAGACAAGCAATACGTCTGAGCTTCTAAGAATGAGTCTTTGTCTCTGAAACATTGCAAGGTACAGTACTTCTTGAAGTATAGTCCACTGACAAATGACAAGTGTAGAAAATAGCCCATCCTTAGAAAATAGTCCATCCTTAAGGTACCATCAGAACTATATTATTTTAAGTACACACAACACTTGCATTATTTTTACGGATACCACGGTTGAAGAAGCCGCAAGTTCGTAGCTTTTTTTGTAACAGTCACCATTTCATTTGTTGCAGATTTTGTAAAGTTTGTTGAAGTTGTCTTTGAGAAATCTTTCTAACGTTCTTCGAGTTGAAGTTGGAGTTTTATTTGCTGGACGTTGAAGGACATGACTTCAGAT
The DNA here is from genome assembly GCF_001263595.1 of Phalaenopsis equestris. Classification (NCBI taxonomy): domain Eukaryota; kingdom Viridiplantae; phylum Streptophyta; class Magnoliopsida; order Asparagales; family Orchidaceae; genus Phalaenopsis; species Phalaenopsis equestris. The sequence goes on from NW_018164810.1 coordinate 1,394, forward strand.
TTGAATTTCCATTCATTGCTAATATCATCGTCATTTCTTTAATTCTTTTTATCTGAGCCTAAGCAGATTTCAGAGTTTTGGTTGTGTGATCAAAACATTTTTTGTTTTCCAAAGATATTTCTATGTCAATTAATAACCAACCAAAAGACATAGATCCTTGAAACCCTTCCTTGATTTTGATTATACGTCCACCTCAAGCTTCTTCTCAAGGAGACTTTTCTTTTGCTTTGATTTTTTTTTCCATGTTTTGTTGAGAATTACTATATCTGGTAGAGCATGATTTAAAGATTTTGAATGTCTTAATTTAGACACCAATTTTTTATTTTAAGCTCACCTCAAGCTTTTTCTCGGGAAATTTTCACACAACAATTTTTTTTGCTCCCTTTATTTCCTGAGAATTACTATATCTGGTTGAACATATTTCTTTTAAAGATTTTGAATGTCCAAATTCCCCTGATTAATAATCCTCAAATGTTTCTTAAGTCAAATTCTGGGATATTATAACTCGTTTGAAAGTCAGGACCCAGTCACGTGGCAG
>NW_018164810.1:2136-5728 GCF_001263595.1 Phalaenopsis equestris
TCCTGAACAACAACAAACCCTTTTCTTTCATTAATTACGGTGGGAGGGATGGGATAGACTAACATTGATCATGCTAATTTCTCATTTAAAAAAAATAGTAATTCAATAGTAGCTAAGAGGCATTTCATTTTTTGGCAATTGCATAGGAATGGGTTGGAACAAACAAATCGACCGCAATCATATTAATAGAACCTCTTTCAGGTTTCTTTCAAATATTCTTCTAGGATTGTTACGTCCCCATTCTTGAACTTCCCTTAAAGCAAGTCTTTGAAAATGTAACACTCTTCTAAGGTGTGTCCGATGAATCTGTAGTACGGGCAATATCTCGGATGTCCTTTCTTGTTGACCTCGTCGGGCTTCTTTGGCTTGGGCAATCTGAACTTGGGATTCTTGATCAGACAATGGAATATCATTTTTGTCGCTTCATCTTTAAAAGAGTATATCGCATTTGATCGAGTGTTCATGATTGGAACTTGTCTTTCATATGTTTGGCAAGGACTCTGCTGAGATGATTGTTGAATATTCTGATGAGGACGTTGGAATGTTTGTTGATGTCGTTCGGCTTGTATTTGCTATTGTCGTTTTCCTCTGCTAACCACATCAACTGTCCCAGATTTCTTCTTGAATATCTTGGTTGTCATGGACTTCTCATCCATCTCGTGAGAATCCATATACTTGACTTCTTCTTGCAGATTGCTAGCTTTGTTGAGTAATCTCAAAAGACTTGATAGTGAGTGGCTTAAGCATGAAAGCTACTAGCCCATGGATGCTCTTGAGTAAAATCTCAATCGCATGATGTTCCTGTAGCTGAGGTTCACATTTCATGCTAAGGTTTCTCCCCCTCAAAATGTAATCCGCTAAAGTCTCATCAGGCTTTTATTTTTTTACCACGAGATCTCAAATAGAAATATGATGCTGCACTCGGGCAAATCTTTTCACAAATAATAGTTCAAACTCGTTGAATGTCTTCACCGCTCCGTTGGGCAACTCAGCATAACAATCAAACGCTATTCCTAACAAGTTGTTGATGAACTGTTGACAGAGTAAAGCTTCGTTATTTCTTCTGTTGCCACAACTGGCTCGAAAATGTGCTATGTGTTGTTTGAGATTTCTAGTCCCGTCAAATAGCTTAAAGTTTGATAAACCCTTGGGGTAGGCTATGGCATCAAACTCCTTCGGGTATGGTCTACCCTTTAAAGTCAATGTACCGCCCTTAGACTGGGTTAAGGCCTCTCGAACTTGTTCAACCATTTGTTTAAATTCATTTTCCAGTATGACGCTTTGGGACATAGTATTTCTTCGGTTGTTCATCAAAGGTGAATTCTTTTCTTTCATTTGCAACATGAATGGTTTATGGTTGGTTCATTTCTGGAAGCGTCATCTGCGGTGATTGTGACTGTCTTTGCATTGTAATCACGGTGGTCATCAATTCTTCGATTTTCTTTTCTAGACGATTGATCTTTTCGTCCCTTTGTTGGGTGGCCCCTTGCCTCTCATTCGTGGCGTTCTCCACACCAAAAGATGGAGCATCGCACACAGACAAATTGGCATGGGACCCGACAACATTGATTTATATTAATTTTTCATCCATGTAATATGACACATTGTAATCTTCATCATTTATATATTTTCCTTGTTCTTTAGATAATCACGCAATATTGGCTCGGAGTCTCTTCAACTTAGCGTTAATCAAGTTTCCTTTGATTACTTTTAGGTCAATTGGGGATTTTAGAAGAATATCATTTCTTTTGTTGAGCACCGGTGTGGTTCTGTAGAAGTTAATTGAATCAACCGAAATCATATTTACGGAACCTTTTTCAGGTTCTTTCAAATACTCTTTTAGGATCGTTACACTCCCACTTTTGAAATTTTTCTCAAGCCAATCCTTGAAGATAAGGAAATTTTCTATTGTGTGGCCAAGTAACTGGTGGTATGGACAATATTGAGGATGATCTTTCATATTGGCTTCCTCTGGCTTTTTCAAGTTTGGTAGACTAAATCCTTGTTCCTTTAACAATTCATGGAACATCTTCGACATGGCTTCCTCTTTGAAGGAATACACCACTTTCTGCCATTCTGCCACAAATATTCTTTTATTCTCTGCTCGGTATGATCTTCCTTGAGGTGGTTGTTGGCTAGACTGGCCATATTGTTGTGCCTGTTGTTGGCGGGATTGCCGAGGTTGTTTGGCTTTCAAAATTTCTTGGTTGCGCCTCCTTTCCTGTGCCTTTATGAGTTGTGCAGGCTTTGAATTGGACCCAATATTAAATCCAGAAAGTAATGAGGCATAAGCGTCAACTGACTCTTCCTCTTGTAGAATATCTTCTCCCTTACTCGGTAAAATAGTTGGCGCGGTGACGGTGAATCCGGTAGTTGGAGCAGAAATAGTTCTCTGAGAAATTCGAACGCTCCCAACGATAGACTTTTTAACACTAGTAGGGTTGTTTTCAATTAACACCTTTGAAGGGGAGAATTCTTTAGTAGACTTCAAGTTGAACTCTATAATAGGCTCCACAGACTTATTTGTTTCAAACTTCATCAGTGTGACGGCCACCTTCCAGAACTTAACTCCAATATCATCGAACCCTTGTCCAAATTTAATAACTGCCAGTTCAGGTAGTTCATCTTTATTGACAGCGAACTCCATTCCAGAGGCAAAAGAAAAGATTAACCTTGGCAAAGACATTGTCCCTGTCATTTGAATAATTTCTGAAAGTCAGCGATGTCCCGTGCCTTGCAGTTTTGACAGAAGTACTCAAATTGACGCACTTGTCTTATAAACTGGTCATATCCTTTATTATTTTAGTTTTCAAATTTGTTATTGATTTGTGAATAAAGCATCGAAGAGTTGCAATTACCAAATTGAAAAAGCATGAAGAGGTGCAACAACTTGGCTTGATTCACAGAAAAGCAAACCGAAACCCGAAGGAGACGAAGAAATGCAAAGTTTAGGACCCGTACAGGACCAACTTTACAACGCACAATGCCCAGGCGGAACTAGTCCACCGACACACTTATTGGGGGCTCGACCCCACATGAAAATTTAAAGAGTCCTTAATGGCCTTCTGAACCCCTCTATTTAAAGATGGTTGAACAGCTAGTCCTGAAGTCCAAGGAGTTAGCTGTACTTTCCCAAGACAGAAATGGGTAAAGTATGCCAAAGGAAGAAGGGTAATTTAGTCCAAGAGGTACATGGACACCTTACCGATGTGTGGAGATTATATTTCCTGATTTGTATGGAGAGAAAAGCTTGTCCCCAGCGGAGTCGCCAGAAGCTGTCGGCGCTATTTTGGGTTGGTTTGTGGGGAGTTGCCCGCAAGAAGCTGTCGGTCATCAGCATCGAAATTTCGTCGCCTGCTTCGGAAGGACGTTGAATTATGAAATCAAACTGACCCCATATTTTTCATAGTTTAAAATGAAAGAGCATTGTACCTCAAATCCTGTATCTATCCCAAAGGATAAACACAAGACTTGAGGATGAGGCTCGATCAAATAAACTAAGGAAAGTATGACGTCTGTTTGGTCTGCGAAACCTTTGTATTTGCCGACAAGTTCCCCTATTTAATATAAAGGATTAAATAGAGTTTATATT
>NW_018164810.1:5781-6447 GCF_001263595.1 Phalaenopsis equestris
TAAGAAGACTCTCGATAAAAATCAGGAAATATTATCTTCAAAGAATTTCAAAGTGTAGGACTCTTTAAAAAAATCGGACGTAGAGGTGTGAAAGGGGATTTGGTTCAAATTTGGAACATTTTATTATAGGACCCAAAGGAAGAAGAACTAGGGGATGTCATGGATCCAGAGGAGAACCCTGGTGACTTCTCAAGCTATCCTAATGTTTGGCTTCCGTTTTGAGAAGTATTTAAGTGTTTCATCCTATCAATTTTATTTAGTTAGGGCTTATATTTTTGTGAAATAATCACACGAATAGCATGAAAGATGTGACGATTTAGGCCGTGTCAAACGACAACCTTGGAATCCTAAGTCGAGTTAGGGTTTATATTGTATAGCAGGGCTATACAAAGGTCTAAAAATAAGTTGAGGATTTACGTTGCATAAGCAAGCAACCTCGAAGTCCTATGGCGTTTTTGTTTAAGTCTAAGGAAGGAAGATTGGTTTAGCTGGGGAAGGCAGGTTTCGCTGTTGAAGATGGTCGTGCTGCCCACCATGCTAGCTCCAAGCTCTTTGTCGCGACTAGTTTAAGTTTTCTAGCGTGTCAAGTTATAATGTCAAATTAGGTGGACCTATGGTTGAAGTTCTTTAAATTTTATGAGGGCATATTAAAGTTGATTAGAGCGA
>NW_018164810.1:6660-7361 GCF_001263595.1 Phalaenopsis equestris
CCATTATAGTTTTGTGTGATGTTTGTGATTAAATTTTGAGTTGTTTTATATCTTGAATGTTGTGAGCAGTGAATTTTTTCTTGGCTGATTTTAGTTATGGTTTTGGGTTATGGTTATGGTTAACATGCATGTTTATGTAGGTAAATTCAAGCACGAAACATGTAAGTAAAAGGCAGAAGAAAAGTGGTACTACAAACTGTAAGAGCCTACCTGACGAGTCTTCTCGTTCCACCACCTGAAACTTAAAATGCATGTTAAGGCAGTTTATGAAGAGTGGGAAAGGTAAAATTTTGGTAATTTTCCTAACCCTGTGAGTCCTGAAAATTTTAATTAAGGATGATTTCATTGAGCGAAGAATATTAAGTTTAATAGGCCTCTTAGGTATCCAACAAGTTAGGAGGGGGAAGCAGGTCCCTCACCAACTAGTTAAAAGCCTCGAGTCCATTTAAACTTATTATGTTGCTTAATGGTTCATCCTGTGAATACCCTTACAACTCAGTGAACTGTGATGTCTCAATTATCATTGAGAATAGGGTCATTATCATTTATCATTTAATTTGAAAATTATGTGGGTGAATACCCTTAAAGGGGCAAGTTAGTGTAATTTGAGCACTTAGCCAAATTCTTAATCCTAATTAGACTTAGTGGTGTTTCAAGGATGTTTGATATAATTATGTTTATTTCTCTAATCCTCATTTAGT
>NW_018164810.1:7606-7911 GCF_001263595.1 Phalaenopsis equestris
TTTTTAATGAGGAAAGTGAAATTGGTTTCTACCAATTAACCCCTTGTGTTTCAAGCATCAAATAAATGGATTAAGATTGCAGCTTACCCATTTTTCCTCCTTGAATTAAGCCTAAATGTTAATTAAGGCAAAATTTCCAAAATTACACATTTTCCCCTAAGGCTCTAACACTTCATAATTTGTCAAATTCAAATCAAGTGACTTTAAAATTTTTATCCTACCTCATTGATGGCTTAATTAGATATCAGAGGAGAGAATGTGATTTTTTCAAAATTTAATTTAATTTTTGTAATTATTTTCATGTA
>NW_018164810.1:10333-29251 GCF_001263595.1 Phalaenopsis equestris
TTAATTTGGTGACTTTAGGGTTGTTAGGTCACATTTAGTGCATGGGTCTAAGTGGGTGCAAATGACCAAAACTTGGGTTTCGGCTAGGTTATCCATGTCAATTGGCCAAATAATTGTTTCATTTGGTGTAGATGATCATAAGTAACAACTTTAGTGAAGGATGGAAGTGGTTTTGAGCCCAATTGGGGGGTCAATTTGAGGGAATGGTCATGTTGGGCTAGGCTTGGGTCTAGCTTGGGTTAACCTTGGGCTAAGTTCAAATTTATTATTGTAAATGGTCAATAGGTACCTCATGAAGATTTTTTGACATGAATTAGATGCTAATTTGGAGGTTAAGGCAATCAATTGGGTGAAATTTGGGGACTTAGCCAATTTGGGGCTAAATTTGGGAATTTTGGATTTAGGCCAAAATCAAATGGATTTGAGGCTCCACCAAGGTAAATTGATGGTTTATTTTGGTGTATAAGAATGTTATAAATATTTTTCAACATCAATTGGGGCCAATTGACTAGGCCATGGGTTCAATTTGGTGAGATTAAGTCATATGGTCAAAATTGGGGTTTTGAACCAAATCAAAATTGGGCTCTAATCATTGACCAATTGAGCTTGGATTTGCTTTAATTTGGTCATATCAAAGGTAAATTTGAGTTTAGTATTGGAATTGGGGTCAATTGAGATCAAATTGATGGACATTTGAGTTGGATTTAGGAAATTTGGGTCTTTGAAGGGCAATTTGGGGAGTTTTGTTAAAGATGGTCAAATTGGTCAAATTGGATCATGTAATAGTTGAGAGAAATGAAATTGAGAATATTTAGGATTTATTGCAATTTTTTGGGAATTTTTGGAATTTTTGGAATTTCGAGCTATGGAGGGGTATTTTTGTAATTTGGGGGTGTTTTAGGGGTAAAAGGCCAAGATGGGTATTTTGGTAGATTTGAGGTAACAATCATCACCAGTAAGCCATGGACCAATGATAACCCCATTTTGGGTCCTCTACATAGTGGTCTTAGCGAAACCATAGCCCTAGGGCTAGTAGGTTTAGGGGACCATCTACATGAGTATCCCAAAAGATCAAGGGATCTAGGTTAGAAATTTGAGCTCAGGGTTGTGCAATGATTGTGGGTGAAGATAAGTGTAGTGAATACCTTAGCTCCGGACCAACAACCAAGGTCAACCCTAAGCTCCAACAATCCTAAGAGTGACTCATCTTGAGTTTCCCCCTCAGTGACCCCACCTACTAAGTATTTAGAGGTTGAGAGCAATATGTGGAACTTCAAGCTGAGTAGAGAAGAGTTTGGAATTTCTAATGGTGAGGGCTCCATGCCTGAAAAGCTTAAAAATCCTAGAAGCTTTACAAGTCCATGTGCAATAGGAGACAGATTTTATGGGAAAAAAAAGAGGTCAACAGGTACAAGCATTAATCTTATGCCATTATCAATATTCGAAAGATTGGGATTAGGAGAAATAACCCCTACTACTGTAACTCTGCAGTTAGCAGATCGTTGCAGATCGTTCGATAACATACCCTAAACGAGTTATAGAATATGTCCTAATGAAAGTGGATCAATTTATCTTTCCTATTGATTTCATAGTGCTAGATGTGGTGGAAGATAAAGATATACCTATCATTTTGGAGAGACCTTTCCTAGCCACAGGAAGAACAATGATAGATGTGCAGAAAGGGGAATTAATAATGTGCGTCAATGATCAAACTATTACTTTCAATATTTCAAGATCAATGAACTATCCTGCCAAAGGTAAAGATGATGAATGTTATATGATGGATGTTAAAAGATATCTAAGCGAATGTCATTTCAAAACAACTTATGAATAAAAATCTAAAGAAAAAGATTTAAAACACGAGCAAGGAGAGGAATTAGATCGATGTGAAGAACTTTTTAAGAAAGATTCAAACTATGTTCGAGAAAGTTTTGAAATTTTTGACACGATAGACAAAGTTAAATCATTTTGTCCATCAATTGAAAAACCTCCAAAACTTTAGTTGAAGTTACTTCTTGAACATTTAAAAAATGTTTTTTTAGGAGATTCCTCTACTTTACCAGTTATAATTTCCTCAAAATTAACGATGAAAGACATGGAATAAGAAGAAAGGTTGATGAAAATTCTAAAAAATTTTAAGAAAGCCTTTGCATGGACAATTGCTGATATTAAAGGAATCAGTCCTTTAATTTGTATGCATATAATTCATATGGAAGAGACCTGCAAACCCAGAGCTGATCCTCAAAAGAGATTGAATCCTTTTATGAAAGAAGTTGTTAAGAAAGAAATTTTAAAGTGCTTAATGCTGGAATTATCTACCCTATTTTAGATAGTGCTTGGGTTAGTCCAATTCACCGCGTTCCTAAGAAAGGACGAGTAACTATAACTGTGAATGAACATAATAAATTAATACATATTAGACAAGTTATAGGGTGGCGAATATGCATTGATTATAGAAAAAGAAATCTTGCCACAAAGAAAGATCATTTTCCATTACCCTTTCTAGATCAAATGCTGGATATACTAGCTGGGCATAAATATTTTTGTTTTCTAGATGGATATACTGGTTATCACCAAATACAAAGATCTCCTGAGGAATAAGAGAAAATAATTTTTACCAGTCCTTATGGTACTTTTACTTTTAGAAGGATGCCCTTTGGTTTATGTAATGCCCCTGCTACATTTCAAAGATGTATGATGACAACTTTTTGTGATTTAATTGAAAAAGGGATTGAAGTATTCATAGAGGATTTTTCAATGTTTGGAACTTCATTTGACTCATGTTTAGAACATTTATCTAAAGTTCTTAAGCGTTATGAATAAACAAAATTAGTCCTTAATTAGGAAAAATGCCAACTTATGATAACAGGAGGAGTTGTATTAGGTCATCAAATATCAGAAAATTGTATGGAAGTAGATCCTGCTAAAGTTCAAGTGATCGCTAATTTACCTTATCCAATAAATGTAAGGAAAATTAGAAGTTTTTTAGGACATGTTGGATTCTACAGGTGATATATTAAAGACTTTTCAAAGACTGCTAAGCCTTTATGTCATTTACTAGAAAAAGATGCAATTTTCAATTTTTGATGAAGAATGCATAAAGCTTTTAATTTATTAACAGAAAAATTAATCACTGCACCAATTATAGTTTCACAAAACTGGGGAAAACCTTTTGAATTGATGTGTGATGTTAGTGATTATGCTATATGAGCTGTTTTAGGACAAAGATATGATAAAATTTTCAAAGTAATTTACTATGCTAATAAAACTCTTAATGAAACTCAAATCAATTATACAACTAAAAAAGAGTTATTAGCAGAAATATATGCTTTTGATAAATTTAGATCATATTTAATTGGAACTCATTGTGTAGTGCATAGAGATCATTTTGCTATTAACTACTTAATGAAAAAGAAGGATGCTAAACCTAGACTTAAAAGATGGATTCTTCTTTTGCAAGAATTTGATTTTGAAATAGTAGATCGAAAGGGGATTGAAAATCAAATTGCTGATCATTTGTCCATGCTTGTAAAATAACCACTCTGTTTTGAAAAATAAATTAATGAACATTTTTCAGATGAAAAATTGTTCACTATTAATGGGTGGTGTATTTTGTGGTATGCCAACATTGTAAACTTTATTGTTAGTGATATTATACCCTATGGAATGACATACCACAAGAAGAGGAAATTTATTTCTGAAGCTAACACTTATTTATAGAAGAAATTTATTTCTGAAGCTAAGACTTATTTTTGGGATGACCCATTTTTATAAAATAAGGAAATGATCTAATTATTTGAAGATGTGTGCGTGTAGAAGGAACATATGAAATTATCCAAAAATGTCATAATTCTGATTTTGGGGGACATTTTGGTGTTGATAAAACGACATACAAAATTTTACAATCTAGTTTTATTGGCCTACTATCTTCAGAGATGCTAATGCTTATATCAAAACTTATGATAGAAGTCAAAGTGTAGGAAATATTTCTAGAAGAAATGAGATGCCCCTAAGAAGTTGAAATATTTGATGTTTGGGGATTAGATTTCATGAGATAATTTATACCGTCTTTTGAAAATTTATATATTCTGATAGCAGTGGACAATGTATCCAAATGGATAGAAGCTATTGCTTTACCTCGATGTGATGCTCAAAGTGTTGCAAAATTTTTTAAAAAGTGTTGCAAAGTTTCTAAGAACAAACATATTTTGTAGATTTGGGATGCCGAGAGTAATCATAACTATCGGGGGAAGTCATTTCAGAAATGCAATAATGGAGAAGTTGTTGAAGAAATATGATATGAATCATAGGATTGTTACTGCTTATCATCCTAAAACAAGTGGTTTGGTTGAATTATCCGATGAGGAAATTAAAAGAATTATGGAAAAATATGTGAATCTAATAAAAAAAGGATTGGTTATTCAAACTTGACTATGCTTTGTGGGCTTATAGGACTGCATACAGAACTTCTATAGGAATGTCCCCATATAGGCTAATATTTGGGAAAGCTTGTGACTTACCAATTAAACTTGAGCATAAAGCATATTGGGCGATTGAAGAGTTCAATTATAATTTGAAAGTTGCTAGTGAGAAAAGATGATTTCAATTAAATGAGCTTGAAAAGATAAGGAATGAATCTTATGAGAGTGCCAAGAATTATAAAGAAAAGATGAAAATGTAGATTGATCAAAGGATTCTTACTAAAAATTTTCAGTCAGGGAAATAAGTTTTGTTGTATAATGTAAGGTTAAGATTATTTCCAACCAACTTAAGTCCAGGTGGATGGGCCCATTTGTTGTGATAAAAGTTTATCCTTATGAAGCTGCGAATATTAAAGATCCTAAGTCTGAGCAAAAATTTAAAGTTAATGGACATAGACTGAAACCTTATTTTATAGGGGATCAACATAAATTTAAGGGATCAACATAAATTTAATGATGAAATGATGTTGGGTCAACGTGAATAAGCATTGGTTATGTCGGGCTAACAACATAAAACCAAGCACTTTGTGGGACGTAAAACATAGTTATCACTGTGTTTTTATTTTAATTGTTGTTTTGTGTGTGATTAAGAAAATTAGGGTAGTATTTTTGAAACTATTATGTGTTAGTAAAGATTTCAAGACTTTATTTAGTGACCAAGACATGTTTCAGTAGCATGTGTGTAAATCTCTGGGTTAAGTTCACTAGTGCAAAAATGTGCACTGGTGCTTAAGCGCTAAATCCGACGCTTAAGCGCGAGATTCGGTGCTTAAGCGCTAGATTCGGTGCTTAAGCGCGGTGTTTAAACACATGTGTGAAATTAATATTCTAGAAGGTTTAACCAGCAATTAGTTTGTAAAAATGTGCGAAGTCAATTTCAAAACGTGCTAAGGAGTTATTGGAAGGATTTAGGCCTATAAATAGAAGGGTTTTGTGAAGGAATTTCACCCCAGATCATTTCTAGCCCTAAAAGTCAAAGAGAAAGTGAGATTTAGAGAAAATGTCTTCATGGGAGATGGATTTGAAGAAGAAAGAAGAAACCATGAGGAAGAGGTTCATTATTCAAAGTGCACAAGAGATGTATAATGGTTTCTTAGTTGTTAGTATTGAAGGGATATCAGAGAAGATCAACCAAATTGAGAATACTATGGCTTTATTGGAGACCAAGGAACTTGAGTTGCATGCACATCTAGAGCATATTGGATGTAAAATGAAGATGTAATTTAGCCACACAAGTTATATAGAGGAAGCAGATAAGGTGATGTTCGTAAAACAGAAGAGGATTGAAGAAGATAGTATTAGAGCTCGTCACCACCATCTGTTTTATCAATTCTATATTCTTGGAGAGACTAATGAAAGACAGGAATTTGTTCCTTTGAATGAAGAATTAAATTAAGTTTAGTGTTAGAATTTGTGTGTTAGAAGCTATTTTTTACAAGTGGTTTGGTGTTTAAGTCTTGCTTTTAGTATTTATGACTTCTTATATGTGCTTAATTGTGAAATGATTGTTGTGCATTTGTATTTAGAAAAATTTTCTCATCCAACACTATTTGGAGTAAGAATTAAGTGTTTAAAGGTATTTGTACTTGTTTGTGAATTAATATAAGTTTATTTGTGTGAAAACTTTTGTTATTTTTATCCTCGAATTGAAATAGTTATTATGGAGAATTTTGAGAGAGAGGGGAGTTATAAGAAGTTGAAAATAGTCATTTAAGTGCTATGAGACCATTTAGGTGTGGTTTACTTAGACAAATAGTGCATTTTACTTAAATTTGAAAATTTTGAAAATAGTGCACTGGTGCCTAAGCGCCACATCTCGTGCTTAAGCGTGAGCCAACCCAAGAGGCAGACACCTAAGCGTTATTTACCTCTGCTTAAGCACTATCTAATGAAAACTACTTTGTGAAAATCACCATTTTTAACGCCACCGTAACCTTCAACCTCTCGAGTTCACGATTTTTTAGGACTAGGGCACATCTAAAGTGAAGCTTTCTTGGTGGAATCAAGTGAAATTGGCTAGATCGAAGTTCTTGAGGTAAGAGCTTTACTTCTATGCAAAAATTTAGATTTTCACCATGTAGATTTTTTCTATGTATTTCACTTTTCGAGAAATTCAAAAATTCACTATTCATGCTGAAAAATGAGAAAAAAATCTATGGAATTTGCATGGGAAGTGCAGTTTATATATTTGAAGTTTAGTTTAGTAATTTAGACTTGATTTTTGAAGTTATTTTTGGTATTTATAAAATTTGTAGAATGACAACAAGAATGAAGAGAAGCAAAAGAAAGAGTCCATTTGATTCGAGTAAATTTGTTAGCTCAAAGGCTCAGGATCTGTACTGTGATGCCTTGCAATCACGAAAAATGATTTAGGAGCGGTGTTTTAGGAATCTAGGTGGAGACGTAGAGGATTTGATTGTTTGCCAACAGTGAGAACGATTCTATTGTTTCTCTGCTACGATAGTTATTTTAGTTGTTAGGGAGTTCTATGCAAACCTCCCTGAGGCTGAAGACAATAGAATCATGGTTCGAGGAAATGTTGGTGCCTTTCTCACTGGAGGTAATCGATTTATTTTATCATCTGCCACCTGATACGTTATGTTTTTATGTAAATTATAGTTCACCTGAAGTGGAGTTAGATGAGATTATTTCTTACTTGACTATTTGAAGAGGACTTTAGAAGATCACTACTAAGAGGAGAGCCAACTTTCCAACTCCAAAGTTATGTGCACCTTCGAAGGCCTGGAACTATTTTATTTCTGCTTCTTTGCTACCAACAAATCATCTCAGTAAAGTGAACAAAGAGAGAGGGATGCTGGATTACTGTATGGAGAAGGAAAGCTCGTCAAAATATGAGCTTTGATTTATCAAACAATTATCAGTTATGTCAATGTCATTATTACTACAGGTCTGGGATTTGCTTCCTTGATCTTTTCTTTGTGTGAGCATGCTGGAGTTAAATATGATATCTGGGAGGAAATGTTGTTAACTCTGAAGCCCATCATTTAGGTGAATGTAAAGACTTATTCTGGGCATTCTATTTTTGGTTGGAGAGGAGGATTTTCCAGGAGTTATGGAATAGAGAGCTTCTACCTCTACTGCTTCTACATCTAGACCATCTACCTCACGTGCTTCTACACCTAGAGGTGAGTCTACTGAGACCCAAGATCAATTATTGTAGAGGATGATGGATCATATTAATTTTACCGCTGATAAATTTTAGAATTTAGAGAGTGTTGCAGAGCATACTGATAGGTTTAGTAAGAGAAAGAGTGATTATGAAGAGAAATTCCACTCATCTCTAGATAACCTAATTAGGGGTGACCCAGGAGTACAATTTCCTCCATATCCTCGATATCCTGATTATGAACCTGCAAAAAAGTGGTATAGCAGTGATTCAAAAGATGAGGAGTAGAATTGAGAGAATTTTATGTTTGTAATATGTGTTAGACTATGTGCTTTGGACTTGAGATTTGTGATCTGTTGTTTATTTTTATGTTGTGAACTATGTGGTGTGGTACTGCTATTTTTGCATATTTGTGATGATATGTACTATGTATCGTGTTTTGGACTTTGTATTTTATTATTATTGTGATGTTTGTGTTAGTTAGTAGTTTGTTTTAAAATTTTAAGGTAGTAACAGTTGTGAGTTTTGTGATTTAGTTAGTTTAGAAATTAACTTAATTCAATGTCTTTTGAAAGATGAAAATATTGCTAACTTAGGTGTTAAATATTAAATTTCAGAAACTGCTACCCCGTATTTTTCTTTTATCATGTTTGTGAGTTCGTTTTTATGTTGAGATTGTGAAGTCAACTTAGTGTGGTAGTTTTCTTTTATGTTTATACCCAATGTCTAGAAGTCTATTGAATCTCTACATGTTGAATTGAAATGAAAATATTAGAAAATTTGATCAAAATTAATTTTACTCATGTTTTTAGTTTTATACTTTTATCATTAGGGTATAAAAATTCCTGTTAGCAGCTATTTTAATTTTCATTCTTGCTTATATATATTTGATGCTAAACTGTTTAATCTGTTAAAAATTTAAGTTTGGGGAGGATGAAAAATATTTTCAAAATCTGAATTTTATTTGTTCTCAAATGAACTACAAGTGAATTTGATTTGAAAAAAAAAATTGATCATGTATATGAAGTTATATTAGGGAAGTAAAATTTGATTTTAGAAATGAGTAAGAGAAGTTTCTTGAAATTTTGAGTAATGAAGAAAAACTTTAAGTTAAGAGTTTTTACTGTACAAAATGATTAATATAAGTAAAAATCTTGTAAGAAATATTGTATTTTTGAAAATTTTAGAAATGTAGACTTTTATTTTTAATACTTAAATTTCTTTTATTAAAAGAAATTTTCAAAGCTATTATTATATTTATAAGAAAAAGTTTTGTATCAAGACTTTGCTTTAGGAAAGGAAAAGTAGAATTCAAAATTATTAAAGGACTATCCATATATAGTAATCCTTGCCTAAAAAAAAGAGAAAGAAAAGAAAAAGAAAAGAAAAAGAAGTGAGGCAGGAGAAGCTTGAGGATTAGTGCCTAATCAAAAATTGGTTCTATATTTGATCTTTTTAAAGTATAAGACTTGAGAAAATCTTAAGCTTATAGAAACCTTCCTTGACAGCTATACTCTTGACAATGGAACTCACTCGGGTGATAGGACTGGACTTCTTTCTCTCTTCACCATGCCCACGAAGTGATGGTAAAGTAGCAGCAATTTTCTGAATAATCTTGTACCCATTGGTACCCATTAAAGGATGGAATCTACTTCCTCGTAGGAGTGGATAGGTCTCCGATAATTCTGGCTCATCCTGGTGAGGATCTTTCTTAACAGATATCTCCTTAGGACCTTGAGCTTTAATAGCTGGCACGCCTAAATTATATAGTATTTTTAGACACATTTTTATACCTATTTTTGAGATATTGCGCTTTAACGCAAGTTATTTTTGTGTTTTTCTTATAGTTATAAGTAAAAAGGTGAAAAATGCTTAAAGGAGTGAAAAATAATCAAATTTGGAGCAAATAGGTGAAAAATTGGGCAAAAGTGTTTTGGCGCCTAAGAGCCAGATCCAGGCGCTTAAACGCTGGTTAAACAGAGAAGGTCGTGCCTAAGCGCCAAAGGCCCGACACTTAAGCACCAGTGGCAGTTATTGGATGGGTAAATTAAGTTTTTGCAAATTTTGAAGAGGTTTTTGAGACACCTATTGGTTTAATAGGTGGTTACAACCACCATGGACAAAAATTATTGTGAAAGGATGCACCTCTTGGGGAAATACATCCAATCAAGACGTATTTTGAAGAGATACCAAGGCACCTCTTGGAAAATTATAAAAGAGGGAAAAGAAGACTTTGAGTAATAGTTCTAAAAAGGTCCGAAAAGGGGTAGAGTTAGAGGACTTTAAAGTGACAGGTTGAAGCCCTCAACTTGGCTTATTATTTTAGGTTCTGATACGAGATGTTAGCCCCCAAGTGGAGTAAATTGAGGGAACTCTAGAGTGAGAGCTACTATCTTCCCTTTGTAGCTGGTCTTAAAAACTATTCAATCTTTAAATTAGTCAATGTTCTTTATAGCATCTCTAGTCAGGGTAAAGAATATTATTGCTCCTATTTGGCACAACACAATATGCATACTTCCACAACAAAATTCCTATACTTATTACTAATTCATGATAAAAAGAAAGATATTTTCATATTTAGTGCTTTTCTTCTACAAAAACTCAAGTTGTCTTTTTAAGTTTGTCATGTTTTTGTCAAAATATTAAAATTACAAAAATATTTAAAATTTCTTTACTGCAAAAACTACTTTAGTTTAAATAATTGTATTTTTAAAAATGAAAACTTTTCCAAAAGGTGCATATTTCATATCTTCCTTGTGGGTTTGATATTCAAGTCTTAATTAGAAAGTTGACTATTATTTGATAATGATACGTATACTTGCGTAGTATCCAAATATATATAAATTAAAAGTTAAAAATTCTTATTTTTTTCTTCAAGATCATGTTTTTGGTTTTGTTGCAAAATAATAAAATATAAGCGAAAAATATAATCAGAATTATTGTTATACTGTTGCATATAAGCAGTTTCGGGATCACAGAGCAAAGCAGAAATTGGTTTGATTTTCATCACACCAGATAAGGGTATGTTGAGATTCTCCTACCACCTTACAAAGTCATGCTCCAACAACGAAGGAGAATATAAAGCACTAATCACTGGATTGGAATTGGCAATCTCAATGGGTAAAACCGATATTTCCATCTATGGTGACTCGCAACTCGACATTCAAAAATTCTCCAGAAAATACAAGATTTTTAAGCCAAGGTTAGCAGAATATCATCTGTACGCGATGAAACTGCTTGAACAAATCCCCAGTGTGACTCTCAACTAGATTCTTAGGGGAGATACTGCCCATGCCGACGTTTTAGCAAAACTTGCAAAAGAATTGGCATGTCCCCAAAAGGACGCCATTCACATTATAGTACAAGAAAGAGGAGTTTTGTCTCGGATCGACCTCGACAATCTACATAATCTCAAAAAAGAGGAAGGAACGATGATTGTTGTTGCTGACATAAACAAAGACTGGCGTAAGCCATTAATAGACTATTTATAGACTGTAAAATTACTAGAGGACAAGTCTGAGGCATATCAGATCACAAGAATGGTTATGTCATATGCTCTAGTGGGTGATGTCCTCTATAGAAGATCATTTGATCAGATGTGGCTATGATGTCTCAGCAGAGCAGATGTGCAAAATATCATCAAAGAAGTACATGCCAGATTGTTTGGAGCTCACCAGTCATAACCAAAAATGAAAATGAAGATCAAAAGGCTCATATATTATTTGTCAGCGATGATATTTGATTGCATGGTTACAGCCAGAAGGTGTCACCTTTGCCAAGTGCATGGGCTGGTCCTACACTAACCTCTGAATGTGATACACCCAATTGTTGCCTTGTGGCCATTCGAATGATAAGGAACGGGCATAATAGGTCTAATAGACGCTCAATCCTCTAAGGGACACATATTCATTCTTGCCGCTAGAGATTAATTCTCCAAGGGGGCAGAGGCAGTGCCGTTACGAGTGGTTCCAACACAATATGCCTTCAATTTTTTAAGAGTCAAATCATTTACCATTTTGTTGTACCACGCAGAGTAATTTTTAACAATGGGACAGCCTTCAAAAGCACAAAGATCAATAGCTCCATCAAAATACATGAGATAAACTGGAGGTACTCTACGATCTACTATCCCAGGGCAAATAGACTGGCCCAGGCCTTCAACAAAATAATGGTAAAGATTTTGAAGAGAACGTTGAACAAAAATAAAAGAGATTGGCATAATAAAATGTTAGAAGCTTTGTGGGTCTACCGGACGACATTCAAAACTCCTACTCAATGAACAACCTACGCACTTGTGTTTGGGCCAATGTCGTACTACCGCTGAAGGTTTAAACACCATATCTGAGAGTCACTGTTGCCAACCAAATTACAACAAAAGAAAGTACAAAACTCAGACTAAGAATCTCGAGGGAAAATGAGTGAAAGCACAGCAACATTTGAAACTTTACCAAGTGAGGATGGGATAAGCTCATGACAAATTGCTCTGCTCAAGGATGTTCAAAGTGGGTGACCTTGTCTTGTTCTCAAAAGATATATTCTTGCATGTTGCAAGATAGGTGAATTTGAGACAACTTAGGAGGGACCATTCATGGTAGAAAAGGTCTAGTCAGGAGGAGCCTACCAGCTGGTGGATTTCTGAGGCAAAAGACCGATGCTGCTGATCAATGGACAATATTTGAAGACATACTATACAACTTCACATTGCTTGAAATGAGATCTTGAGATTTTGATTGTTCTGGGGTTTTTTATTTTGCCAAGCATCTGCTATTGGGTCCAAAACTTTGTAATAAATCAACCTCAATAAAATGAAAACTTTTGAAGTTGCATACTTTGATCTTCTCTTTTCTACTTTTAAATTTGATATTCTAATAAATTACATATATTTATAAGTACATAATCTCTACACCCGTGTAAACCAAAATTCTGTCTAAGAAATGTTTTGTTTTGTTCTTGTTCCTGCTAAATTTCAGCGCACTAATATTTTTCGTATCATTTGGCACAAGTAAATAGGTGAAAAATGCTTAAGGGAGTGAAAAAGGATCAAATTTGGAGCAAATAGGTAAAAAATTGGGCAAAAATGTTTTGACGCCTAAGCACCATATATGGCATTTACGCGCTGGTTAAACAGAGAAGTCCGCACCTAAGCGCCAGAGGCCCCACGCTTAAGCGCTAGTGGCAGTTACTCGATAAGTAAATTTGGTTTTCGTAAATTTTGAAGAAGATTTTGAGGCACATATTGGCTTAATAGGTCGTTACAACCACCATGGATAAAAATTATTGCGAAAGGTTGCATCTCTTTGGGTAATACATCGAATCAAGACATATTTTAAAGAGATACCAAGAAAAATCTTAGAAAATTATAAAAGAAGGAAGAGAAGACTTTGAGAAGAGTCCTGAAAAGGTCCAAAAAGGTGTAGAGTTAGAGGACTTTAAAGTGACAGGTTAAAGCCCCCAACTTGGTTAATTGTTTTATTTTTTGATATGAGATGTTAGCCCCTAGGTGGAGGGAATCGAAGGAACTCTAGAGTAAGATCTAGTCTCTTCCCTGCCTAGCCGGTCTTCAGAACTATTCAAACTTTAAATTTGTCAACGTTCTTTATAGCATCTCTAGTAAGGGTAAAGAGTATTATTGCTCCTGTTTGGGTTTGGCACAACACAATATGCAACAACACAATATGCATACTTCTACAATAGAATTCCTATATTTTTTACTGATTCATGATAAAGAGAATGATATTTTCATATTTAATGCTTTTCTTCTATAAAAACTCAAGTTATCTTTTTAAGTTTGTCCTATTTTTGTCAAAATAATTAAAATTACCAAAAATATTTAAACTTTCTTTATTGTAAAAATAACTTTAGTTTAAATAATTATCTTTTTAAAAATAGAAAGTTTTCCAAAAAGTGCATCTTGCATATCTTCCCTGTGGGTTCGATATTCAAGTCTTAATCAAAAAGTCCTATATTACTTGATAACGATATGTATACTTGTGTAGTATCCCAATATATATAAATTAAAAGTTAAATTCTTATTTTTTTCTTCAAGATCAAGTTTTTTATTTTTTGCAAAATAAGGAAATATAAGTAGAAATATAATCAAAATTATTGTTATACTGTTGCATATATGCAGTTTCTGGACCATAGGGAAAAGAAGAAATTTATTTGATTTTCATCACGATAGATAAGGGTATGTTGAGATTCTCCTACCACCTTACAAAGCCGTGCAACAACAATAATACAGAATATGAAGCACTAATCTCGGGATTGGAATTAGCAATCTCGATGGGTAAAACAGATATTTCCATCAATGGTGGCTTGCAACTTGACATTCAAAAATTCTCCAGACAATACAAGATTTTGAAGCCAAGGTTAGCAGAATATCATCAGTACGTGATGAAACTGCTTGAACAAATCCCCAGTGTGACTCTCTAGCGGATTCCTCGGGGAGATAATTCCCATGTTGATACTTTAGCAAGACTTTCAAAAGAATTGGTGTGTCCCTCGAAGGGTTCCATTCCATTATAGTACAAGGAAGGTGAGTTTTGTCTCGGATCGACCTCGACAATCTACATAATCTTGAAAAAGAGGAAGGAATGATGATTGGAGTTGCTAACATCAACAAAGACTGGTGTAAGCCATTAATAGAATATTTGTAAACTTGAAAATTACTAGAAGACAAGTCTGGGGCATATCACATCACAAGAAGGGCTATATCATATGATCTAGTGGGTGATGTCCTCTACAGAAGATCGTTTGAACAGATGTGGCTACGATGTCTCAATAGAGTAGAAGCACAAAATATTATCAAATAGTACATGCCAGATTTTTTGGAGCTCACCAATTAGAACCAAAAATAAAAATGAAGATCAAAAGGCTCGGATAATATTACTCAGGGATGACATTTGATTGCATGGTCACAGCAAGAAGGTGTTAACTTTGCCAAGTGCATGGGGCGGTCCTACACTAACCTCAGAATGTGATACACCCAACCGTTGCATCGTGGTCATTCAAAAGTTAAGGAATGGACATAATCGATCCAATATACCCCCCATCCTCTAAGAGACACATATTCATTCCTGCCGCTAAAGATTACTTCTCCAAGTGAGCAGAGGCAGTGCCGTTACTAGAGGTTCCATCGCAGTAGCCTTCAATTTTTCAAGAGTCAAATCATTTATCATTTTAGTGTACCCCACAGAGTAATTTTTGATAATGGGACAGCCTTCAAAAGCACAAAGATCAATAACTTCATCAAATTATATGAGATAAACTGGAGGTACTCTACGATCTACTATCCTAGGGCAAATAGACTGGCCGAGGCCTTCAACAAAACACTGGTACATATTTTGAAGAGAACATTGGATGAAAACAAAATATATTGGCATAATAAACTGTTAGAAGCTTTGTGGGTCAACCGGACAACGTTCAAAACTTCTACTCAATGTACACCATACACAATTGTGTTTGGGTCCAAGGCCGTACTACTGTTGGAGGTTCAAACACCATCTGTGAGAGTCATTGTCACCAACTAAATTATAATCATAGAAAGTTCAAAAAGTCAGACTTGAAGAATTAGAAAGTCTCGAGGGAAAACGAGTAAAAGTACAACAACATTTGGAACCTTACCAAGTGAGGATGGTATAAGCTCATTACAAATTGGTTCGCTCGAGGATGTTTAAAGCGGGAGACCTTGTTCTTGTTCTCAAAAGATCTATTCTTGCACGTTGCAAGATAGGTGGAAAATTTAAGCCAACTTGGGAGGGACCATTCGTCGTAGAAAATGTCTACTAAGGAGGAGCCTACCAGCTGGTGGATTTCGGACGCGAAAGGCCTATGCTGTCGATCAATGAACGATATTTGAAGACATACTATATAACTTCAAATTGCTTGAAATGAGATTTTGATTGTTCTGGGGTTATTTATTTTGTTAAACGACTGTGATTGGGTCCAAAATTTTGTAATAAACCAGCCTCAATAAAATGAAAACTATTGAAGTTGCATACTTCGATCTTCTCTTTTCTACTTTTAAGTTTGATATTCTAATAAATTATACATACATACATATATATATATATATATACATATATATATATATATAAATACATACTCTCCGCACCCGTGTAAACAAAAATTCTGTCTAAAAAATATTTTGTTTTATTCTTGTTCCTGCTAAATTTCAGCGCACTGATGTTTTTTCTGTCAGCAGTACAGGTAAAAAGGTGAAAAATTCTTAAAGGAGTGAAAAAGGATCAAGTTTAGAGCAAATAGGTGAAAAATGTGCAAAAGTATTTAGGTGAAAAATTAGGCAAAAGTGTTTTGGCTCGTAAGAGCTAGATCCGGTGCTTAAGCGCTTGTTAAACAGAGAAGGTCGCGCTTAAGCACCGGAGGCCCCGCGCTTAAACGTCAGTGGCAGGTGGTGGATGAGTAAATTCAGTTTTTGCAAATTTTGAAGAGATTTTTGAGGCACCTATTTTCTTAATAGGTAGTTACAATCACCATGGATGAAAATTATTGTGAAATGATACATCTCTTGGGAAAACACATCGAATCAAGAATATTTTGAAGAGATACTAAGGACCCTCTTGGAAAATTATAAAAGAAGAAAGAGAAGACTTTGAGATGAGTCGTGGAAAGGTCCGAAAAGGTGTAGAGTTAGAGGACTTTAAAGTGACCGGTTAAAGCACCCAACTTGGTTTAATTTTTAAGGTTCTAATACGAGATGTTAGCCCCTAGGTGGAGGGAATCGAGGGAATGAGTGAGGCTATTATCTTCCCTGCCTAGCCAGTCTTCAGAACTATTAAAACTTTAAGTTAGTCAATGTTCTTTATAGTATCTCTAGTAATGGTATATCTCTAGTAAATCTCTAGTAATGGTAAAGAATATTATTGCTCTTATTTGGCACAACAGAGAATGCATACTTCTATAACATAATTTTATACTTATTACTGATTCATGTTAAGGAGAAAGATATTTTCATATTTAGTGTTTTTCTTCAACAAAAACTCAAGTTATCTTTTTAAGTTTGTCTTGTTTTTGTCAAAATATTATAATTACAAAAATATTTAAACTTTCTTTACTTTCAAAACGTCTTTAGTTTAAATAATCATCTTTTTAAAAATGGTTTTTTCAAAAAGTGCATATTCCTTATCTTCCCTATGGGTTTGATATTCAGGTCTTAATCAAGAAGTCCTATATTACTTAACAACGATACGTATACTTGCGTAGTATCCAAATATATATAAATTAAAAGTTAAATTCTTATTTTTTTCTTCAAGATCAAGTTTTTTATTTTTTGCAAAATAAGGAAATATAAGTAGAAATATAATCAGAATTATTGTTATACTGTTGCATATAAGCAGTTTCTGGATCATAGGGAAAAGCAGAAATTTATTTGATTTTCATCACGATAGATAAGGGTATGCTGAGATTCTCCTACCACCTTACAAAGTCGTGCAACAACAATAATACAGAATATGAAGCACTAACCTCGAGATTGGAATTAGCAATCTCGATGGGTAAAATAGATATTTCCATCAATGGTGGCTCGCAACTCGACATTCAACAATTCTTCAGATAATATAAGATTTTGAAGCCAAGGTTAGTAGAATATCATCAATACGTGATGAAATTGCTTGAACAAATCCCCAGTGTGAATGTCTACCCGATTCCTTGGGGAGATAATGCCCATGTCAATGCTTTACCAAAACTTTCAATAGAATTGGTGTGTCCCCTGAAGGGTTCCATTCACATTACAGTACAAGGAAGATGAGTTTTGTCTCGGATCGACCTTGACAATCTACATAATCTTGAAAAAGAGGAAGGAATGATGATCGCAGTTGCTGACATTAATGAAGACTAGCGTAAGACATTAATTAGAATATTTGTAGACTTGAAAATTACTAGAGGACAAGTCTGAGGCATATCATATCACAGGAAGGGCTATGTCATATGCTCTAGTGGGTGATGTCCTCTACATAAGATCATTTGATTAGATGTGGCTACGATGTCTCAGCAGAGTAGAAGCACAGAATATTTTCAAAGAAGTACATGTCGGATTGTTTGGAACTCACCAGTCATGACCAAAAATGAAAATGAATATCATAAGGCTTCCATATTATTAGTCAGCGATGATATTCGATTGCATGGTTACAGTCAGAAGGTGTCACATTTGCCAAGTGCATGGGGTGGTCCTACACTAACCTCAAATGTGATGCACCCAACTTTTGCCTTGTGGCCATTTGAATGTTAAGGAACGGACATAATTGGTCCAATAGACCCTCCATCCTCTAAAGGACACATATTCATTCTTGCCTCTACAGATTACTTCTCCAAGTGGGCAGAGGCAGTGCCGTTACCAGAGGTTCCGGTACAATACGCCTTCAATGTTTCAAGATTCAAATTATTTACCATTTTGGTGTACCACACAGAGTAAATTTTGACAGTGGGACAACCTTCAAAAGCACAAAGATCAATAACTTCATCAAAATACATGAGATAAACTGGAGGTACTCTACGATCTACTATCCCAAGGCAAACACACTAGCTGAGGCCTTCAAAAAAACACTAGTAAATATTTTAAAGAGAACGTTGGAAGAAAAAAGAAAGGAGATTCGCATAATAAGCTGTTAGAAGCTTTGTGGGTCTACCTTACGACGTTCAGAACTCCTACTCAATGTACACCCTACGCACTTGTGTCTGGGTCCAAGGTCGTATTACCGCTGAAGGTTTAAATGCCATCTCTGAGAGTCACTATCACCAACCAAATTACAATCAAAGAAAGTGCAAAACTCGTACTTGAAGAATTAGAAAGTCTTGAGGGAAAATGAGTAAAAGCACAATGACATTTGGAACTTTACGAAGTGAGGATGGTATAAGCTCATGGGAAATTGGTTCGCTCAAGGATGTTCAAAGTGGGTGAGCTTGTTCTTGTTGTCAAAAGATCTATTCTTGCGCGTTGCGAGATAGGTGAAAAATTTGAGCCAACTTGGGAGGGATCATTCATCGTAGAAAAGGTCTACTCAGGAGAAGTCTACCAGCTAGTGGATTTCTTAGGCGAAAGACCTATGCTACCAATTAATGGATGATATTTGAAGACATACTATACAACTTCACATTGATCAAAATGAGATCTTGAGATTTTGATTGTTCTGGGGTTATTTATTTTTACAGACATCTGTGATTGGGTCCAAAATTTGGTAATAAATCAACCTCAATAAAATGAAAACTTTTGAAGTTGCATACTTCGATCTTCTCTTTTCTACTTTTAAGTTTGATATTCTAATAAATTATGTATATATATAATGCATACTTCTA
>NW_018164810.1:29379-30302 GCF_001263595.1 Phalaenopsis equestris
AGAGGCAACAGGTCACTGGATAAAAGAAAGTCCAGTGAGGGGGGAATCTTTCTGCTCACTAAAGGTTCTTCTATATAAAGACCCCTTCTAGCCAGCCAATTAGATGTTCTATTTCCTTCTCTGTGAATATGGGAGAACTTGATAGAGCAAAATTTAAGCAATTGATGAATACCAGAGATCCAGCTGATTAAGTTCCATGGGGTATCTGAAGACCCATGGATAATGTTAATAAGTTGCAAGGAGTCAGATTCTACCCATAACTGATCTAACAGGCAAAATATGGCTAAGGTGATGGCCCAAAATACAGTTTGACATTCTGCTTCAAGTGAGTCAAAAGCATTAACAGGAGATTGAAAATATAAGATACATTTCCCCTCATGGTTCCTGAATACCCCACCAATGCCAGCAGATTGAGATTTGTCGCTGCCATCAATGTTAATTTTGGTCCAGCCAAACTTTGGGAGGGTCCAGCAAATTGTCACAAATTTGGAAATATGTGGCTTGAGAAAAGGACCAATCTCCAACACAGCCTCAAACTTTTTAAATTTAATCTGTTTTTCAATAAAATCAATACAATTGAGACCCACCCTCATAGGATCAAGATGGGAGTTGTCATGCTTTGCCTGGTTTCTGGCCATCCACACAAACCATGCAGCAATATTGGTGATGTCTTGGAGTTTAGATCCCCTCCAATCAGACCAGCTAGTATAGAAAACCTTCCATGTGAGATTCATTGTTGGGATCCTAAGTTTACCAATCACGAAGGACCAAACATCCTGTACCCAATTGCAATCAAAGAAGAGATGGGTAATAGTTTCCTCATGAGACTGGCAGAAAGTGCATCTGGAGGGACCCCTCAGCCCCTTCAATTTCAAAATATCATCAGTGGGAATCAGTTTTAAGAAGAGTCTCCATATGAAAAA
>NW_018164810.1:30312-32741 GCF_001263595.1 Phalaenopsis equestris
ATATATATATATATTACATAATCTCTTACCTGTGTAAATAAAAATTCTATTTAATATTTTGTTTTGTTCTTGTTCCTGCTAAATTTCAGCGCATTGATGTTTTTTCTGTCATCTGCAAAAAAAATGTCATGACAGAAGCTAATTTCTGCTTTCAAGGTTGACTGGAATCTTGCACTTAATGAGGAAAGGGCTTCTTAGGGTGGCATCATAGATTTCGACTTCAACTTCAGTCAGGTTGACGTGGACTATGAGAGTTCCCTGATGGACGTGGTCAGCCATCGAGAGAAAGAAGGGCTAGTAAAGAGGATTCCTCACTAAAGAGGAAGAAAGTGATAGCGTAGAAAAATTTGATTGAACGGATTAGTCGCCTGCAGTTTATGATTACTGCACCAACAGGACATCTAGTCAGTGCTGATGATGAGAGACTATCAGATGCACTGCTAAGAAGAACTCAACGCAAAAATGCCAATCACCAAAAACATAGAGCTTTCCTTCGTGAAGAAAAAGATGCCTGAAAGAGGCAGAAAACTTACTTAGCACAATTTAAAGGGGAAAATCTATGATCGTTGCATGAGAGAGACTTCCTCTAGTTTTCCTGCCACGGAGGATGATTCTGAGTTGGCTACAGAGTGATATTATCGGTAATTTTAGGCGAACTTTGTGCAGGTTGTCTGACGTGTAACACCGAGATCCCCAGAAAAATTCTAGACACAGGAGCATTTGTGGAATGCCCATAATGTAACGTCCTCCACTGAGAGCATTACAACACTCTGGAGGAATACACATCTATCGACAGTGGATTTTGAACTATCAGCCACTCAGTTGCAGAATCATACATCCCATTGGATACAAAGACAACACAGACATGGATCCCTGCAAATATTGGAATGAGGGAGCGGCCATGATAGTCGCAGAGGGTTACCATGGCAGAATTAGATAAGATAAGCAAGTTAAGGAAGATAGAATTTGAATTCTACGAAGAAATTTAGGGAAATTTTGTAAATATATAGGAAGGTCTGGAGCTGTATGATACGCCTAAAATATATAGTATTTTTAGACACATTTTTATACCTATTTTTGAGATATTGTGCTTAATGGAAGGTATTTTTGTGTTTTTCTTTCAGGGTATTTTTGTGGTATTTTTGTGTTTTTCTTTCAGGTATAGGTAAAAAGGTGAAAAATGCTTAAAGGAGTGAAAAAGGATCAAATTTAGAGCAAATAGCTGAAAATTTGGGCAAATGTGTTTTGGCGCCTAAGCGCTGAATCTAGCGTCAAATGCCCCGTGCTTAAGCATCAAATGCCCCACGCTTAAGCGTTAAATGCCCCGCAATTCAACGCTTAAGCGACAATTAAACAAAGAAGGCCACGACTAAGCATCAAATGCCCATCGCTTAAGCGCCACTAGCAGTTATTAGAAGAGTAAATTTGGTTTTAATCAATTTTGAAGAGATTTTTGAGGCACCTATTGGCTTAATAGGTGGTTACAACCATCATGGATGAAAATTATTGCAAAAGGATGCATCTCTTAGAGAAATAAACTGAATCAAGACACATTTTGAAGAGATACCAAGGCACCTTCTAGAGATATATAAAATAAGAAAGATTGAGACTTTTAAAGGAGACTTGAAAGTATTAAGAAAGTTTTGAAAGTTCTAAAATTGGGCAATTAGTTGGAGAGATTTTCAGGGACCACATATTTATCCTTTTAATTTTATTTTTATGTTAAGAGTGTTGTAAAAGAGATGAGATTCAAAGGAACTTCGAGAGTTTGGTGGAGGACTTGAGATAAGTTTTTATCTTTTGTTTTAGACTATTTTTGGTTTTAATTGAGACTTATTGTTGGTTTGACAAAGTATTCTACTTTTAAACTAAAGTATAATTTTATTTTTTCCATGGATTCTGAGTAGTTTTCTTTATCTTTCTTCTTAAAATGATAAGTAATTAAGTGTTGGATGAAAGTTGTGGAGAGTATTGATCTTTAGTGTTGGAAGAAGTTGTGATGATTTAAATCCATGTACTTCATTTACTTCTAGATTTAGCTAGTGAGAACATGTAAGAACTGGGCTGGTATTGTCTCAGTCAACAATTTAAAAGAATCACATGAGGTTGTAAGAATGAGAATGTAGCTCATTTGATTGAGTGCAAATAAATAGAGAAATATTCATTCAAGGGTGTAGAGTTAGAGGACTTTAAAGTGGCAGGTTAAAGCCCTCAACTTCGTTTATTATTTTAGGTACTGATACGAGATGTTAGCCCCTAAGTGGAGGGAATTGAGGGAACTCTAGAGTCAGAGCTAGTATCTTCCCTGCCTAGAAGGTCTTCAAAACTATTCAAACTTTAAATTAGTTAATCTCATTTGATTGAGTGCAAATAAATAGAGAAATATTCATTCAAGGGTGTAGAGTTAGAGGACTTTAAAGTGGCAGGGT
>NW_018164810.1:33161-34848 GCF_001263595.1 Phalaenopsis equestris
TTTAAAAATAGAAAGTTTTCCAAAAAGTGCATATTGCATATCTTCCCTGTGGGTTCAATATTCAGGTCTTAATCAAAAAGTCTTATATTACTTGATAATGATACGTGTACTTGCGTAGTTTCCCAATATATATAAATTAAAAGTTAAATTCTTATTTTTCTTCAAGATCAAGTTTTTTGTTTTGTTGTGAAATAAGGAAATATAAGTGGAAAATATAATCATAATTATTGTTATAATGTTGTATATAAGCAGTTTCGGGATTAATTTTTTGGCACCGTTTTCGGGGAAGTGAAGTGAAAATTGTAAAGAATCTATAGATTTAAAAGCAAATTTCTATTTTTAGAAAGTATTATTTAAACTTTAAGTTATTGTATTTTATTTTTTGTGTTTATTTTTATTTTATTTTATGTTAGTGTATGCGTAGTTCAGGTTCTGAAGGACTAGCGCCCTACAATTCTGAATTAGAGAGCATTGTTAGAAAAATCAAAAAAATTAAACAAAATTAAAGATCTTTAAAAATCCAAAAAATTATAGAAATGGCAAACCAAAAATAACTTTGTTCTGTTTTTATCAAAATATAAAAATTACCCAAAATATTTAAACTTTCTTTACTGCAAAAATGTCTTTAGTTTAAATAATTATCGTTTTAAAAATAGAAAGTTTTCCAAAAAGTGCATATTGCATATCTTCCCTGTGGGTTCAATATTCAGGTCTTAATCAAAAAGTCTTATATTACTTGATAATGATACGTGTACTTGCGTAGTTTCCCAATATATATAAATTAAAAGTTAAATTCTTATTTTTCTTCAAGATCAAGTTTTTTGTTTTGTTGTGAAATAAGGAAATATAAGTGGAAAATATAATCATAATTATTGTTATAATGTTGTATATAAGCAGTTTCGGGATTAATTTTTTGGCACCGTTTTCGGGGAAGTGAAGTGAAAATTGTAAAGAATCTATAGATTTAAAAGCAAATTTCTATTTTTAGAAAGTATTATTTAAACTTTAAGTTATTGTATTTTATTTTTTGTGTTTATTTTTATTTTATTTTATGTTAGTGTATGCGTAGTTCAGGTTCTGAAGGACTAGCGCCCTACAATTCTGAATTAGAGAGCATTGTTAGAAAAATCAAAAAAATTAAACAAAATTAAAGATCTTTAAAAATCCAAAAAATTATAGAAATGGCAAACCAAAATGATCAAAATGATCAAAATGATGAAATTCATCAAGAGTTTAGACCTTTAAGAGATTATGTGAACCCTACTGTAGATGAACTTTATTATAGTATTCAAAACTCTACTGTAGTTGATAATTTATTTGAGCTTAAGCCTGCTATTATCCAAATGGTATCAAATAATCAATTTGGGGGATCACCAACTAAAGATCCAAATTTACATCTCGCCAATTTTCTAGAATTATATGCTACATTTAAATACGATGTTGTATCAGATGATTCCATAAGACTTATGCTATTTCCTTTCTCACTGAGGGATAAAGCTAAGATATGGTTGAATTCGTTAGCACCTGGATCTATCAGAACTTGGGATGATTTAGCACAAAAATTCCTTGCTAAATATTTTCCACCATAAAAAACTGCGAAGCTTAGAAATGATATTACATATTTTAATCAGTTTAAAGGGGAACCTCTTTATGAAGCATAGAAAGATTTAAAGAACTCTTAAGAAAG
>NW_018164810.1:35102-36894 GCF_001263595.1 Phalaenopsis equestris
AACTTTAACTAGAATAACAATTTGGGTGGTAATAATCAGCAATGGGGGAACAACCAAATAAACCCATTGGGAAACTGGAACAGTCAAGAGAATAATAATTATAGATCCACTTATCCTCCAGGTTTCACTAGTAATACACAATTTAAGGAGAAGAAGTTGTCTATAGAAGAAGTGGCGTTACAAAAGGAAAATCAATTAAAAAGTCAAGGAGCTACAATTAGAAATATTGAGAATCAACTTGGAAAAATAGCAAATTCATTAAGTAATAGATCCTAAGGAGCACTTCCTAGTAATACTGAATCAAATCCAAAAGACTAGAATAAAGTAAAAGTCCTTCAACTTAGAAGCAAAAGAGAGTTGGAAGGTAGGGTTCAAAAAGAAAGGGAAGTAGAGAGAGAAGAAATTGAAGAATCAGAAGTAGACACTCCAAAAGATTATAAAAGACCTATTTCCCCACTAAAAATTGATTTGGAAAAACTACCACCTCAATTTCCTCAGAGATTTTGTCAGCAGAAGTTGGATAAGCAATTTTCAAAATTTTTGGAAATATTTAAAAAGCTTATAATTAATATTCCATTTGCTGAAGCCGTAAAACAAATGTTAAGCTATGTAAAGATTATAAAGGATATTCTCAACAGGAAAAGGAAAATTGAAGATAATGAAACTATTGCACTTAGTGAGGAGTGCAGTGCTATAATTCAGAAAAAGCTTCGTGAAAGTTTAAAGATCCTGGTAGCTTTACAATTCCATGTGCAATAGGAGACATATTTTATGGGAATTCTTTATGTGATTTAGGTGCAAGCAGTAACCTTATGTCATTATCAATATTTAAAAGATCCAGATTATGAGAAATAACCCCTACTACTATAACTTTGCAATTAGTCATTTGTTCGATAACATACCCTAAAGTTGTTATAAAAGATGTCCTACTGAAAGTGGATCAAATTATCTTTCTTGTTGATTCCATTGTGCTAGATATGGAGGAATATAAAGAGATACCTAACATTTTGGGGAGACCTCTTCTAGCCACAGGAAGAGCAATGATAGATGTGCAAAAGGTGAATTAATAATGTGCATCAATGAACAAACTGTTACTTTCAATATTTCAAGATCAATGAAATATCCTGCAAAAGGTAAAAATGATGAATGTTATGAGATGGATGTCATAAGATATCTAAGTGAATGTCATTTCAAAACAACTTATGAAGAAAAATCTGAAGAAAAAGATTTGGAACACAAGCAAGAAGATGAATTAGATAGATGTGAGTTACTTTTTAAGGAAGATTCAAACTATGTTCGAGAAAGTTTTGAAATTTTGGACACGATAGACAAAGATAAATATTTTTTTCCATCAATTGAAAAACCTCCAGAACTTGAGTTGAAGTTACTTCTTCAACCATTAAAATATGCCTTTTTATGTGATTCCTCTGCTTTACCATTTAAAATATCCTCAAAATTAACGATGGAAGAAGAAAAAAGATTGATGAAAATTCTGAAAAATTTTAAGAAAGCCTTTGCATGGACAATTGTTGATATTAAAGGAATCAGTCCTTTAATTTGTATGCAAAGAATTCATATGGAGGAGACCTGCAAACCCAGAGCTGATCCTCAAAGGAGATTGAATCCTGTTATGAAAGAATTTGTTAAGAAAGAAATTTTAAAGTGATTAGATGCTAGAATTATCTACCCTATCTTAGCTAGTGCATGAGTTAGTCAAATTCACTACGTTCCTAAGAAAGGAGGAGTAACTGTAACTGTGAATGAACATAATGAATTAATACCTACTAGACAA
>NW_018164810.1:36904-72272 GCF_001263595.1 Phalaenopsis equestris
AATATGCATTGATTATAGAAAATTAAATCTTGCCACTAGGAAAGATCATTTTCTATTACCCTTTCTAGATCAAATGCTTGATAGACTAGCTGGGCATAAATACTTTTGTTCTCTAGATGGATATATTAGTTATCATCAAATACAAATATCTCCTAAGGATCAAGAGAGAACAACTTTTACTAGTCCTTATGTTACTTTTGCTTTTAGAGGGATGCCCTTTAATTTATGTAATGCCCCTGCTACATTTCAAAGATGTATGATGGGATTTTTTTGTGATTTAATTGAAATAGTAATTGAGATGATTTTTCGGTGTTTGGAACTTCATTTAACTCATGTTTAGAACATTTATCTAAAGTTTTTAAGCATTGTGAAGGAACAAATTTAGTCCTTAATTGGGTAAAATGTCAATTTATGATAGTAGAAGGAATCGTATTAGGTCATCAAATATCAAAAAATGGTAAGGAAGTAGATCCTGCTAAAATTCAAGTGATCGCTAATTTACCTTATCCAACAAATGTAAGGGAAATTAGGAGTTTTTTAGGACATGCCGGATTCTACAGGCGATATATTAAAGACTTTTCAAAGATTGCTAAGCCCTTATGTCATTTACTGGATAAAGATGCAATTTTAAATTTTGATGAAGAATGCCTAAAAGCTTTTAATTTATTAAAAGAAAATTTAATCACTGCACTAATTATAGTTTCACCAAACTGGGGAAAACCTTTTGAATTAATGTGTGTTGCTAGTGATTATGCTATAGGAGATGTTTTAGGACAAAGATATGATAAAATTTTCAAAGTAATTTACTATGCTAATAAAACTCTTAATGAAACTCAAATCAATTATACAACAACTGAAAAAGAGTTACTAGCAATAGTATATATTTTAGATAAATTTATACCACATTTAATTGGAACTCATTGTGTAGTGCATACATATCATTCTACTATTAAGTACTTAATGAAAATAAGGATGTTAAACCTAGACATATAAGATAGATTCTTCTTTTGCAAGAATTTGATTTTGAAATAATAGATTGAAAGGGGACTAAAAATCAAATTGCTGATCATTTTTCTTGGCTTGAGTTAGAATAACCACTCTATTTTGAAAAAAAAAATTAATGAACATTTTCTAGATGAAAAATTGTTCACTATTAAAGAGTGGTGTGTTCCATGGTATGCTGACATTCTGAACTTTATTGTTAGCGATATTATACCCTATGGAATGACATACCAATAAAAGAGGAAATTTATTTCTAACTGAAGCTAAGAATTATTTTTGGGATGACCCATTTTTTCATAAACAAGGAAAAGATCAAATAATTCGAAGATGTGTACCAATAAAAGAAACTTATGAAATTATAAAAAAATGTCATAAATCAAATTCTGAGGGACATATTGGCGGTGACATTTTGGTGTTGATAAAATAGCATACAAAATTTTACAATCTGAATTTCATTGGCCTACAATCTTTAGAGATGTTAATGCTTATATCAAAACTTATGATCGATGTCAACAAGTAGACAATATTTTTCGGAGAAATGAGATGCCCCTCAATTGTGTGTTGGGAGCTGAGATATTTTATGTTTGGAGATTAGAATTCATGGGACCATTTATACCATCTTTCAAAAATTTATATATATTATTAACAGTAGACTATATATCTAAAAGGATAGAAGTTGTTGCTTTTCCTCGATGTGATACTAAAATTGTTCATATTTTGTAGGTTTGGGATGCCGCGAGCTATCATTACTGATGGGGGAAGTCATGTCAGAAATGCCATATTAGAGCAGTTATTAAAGAAATATCATATAAATCATAGGATTGCAACTGCTTATCATCCTCAGACAAGTTATTTATTTGGCTGAGTTATCCAACCAGAAAATTAAAATAATTATGGAAAAATCTGTGAATCCAACAAAAATGGATTGGTCAATCAAACTTGACTATGCTTTGTGGGCTTATAGGACTGCATACAGAACTCTTATAGGAATGAACCCACACAGGCTAATAGTTGGGAAGGCTTGTCACTTACCAATTGAACTTGAGCTTAAAGCATATTGGGCGATTAAGGAGTTCAATTATAATTTGAAAGATGTTGGTATAGCTTGAAGAAATAAGGAATGAATCTTACGAGAGTGTCAAGATTTGTAAAGAAAAGATGAAGATATGGCATGATCGAAGGATTCTTACTAAATATTTTCAGTCAGGGCAACAAGTTTTGTTATGTAATGCAAGGTTAAGAGGAAAACTTAAGTACAGGTGGATGGGCCCATTTGTTGTGATAAAAGTTTATTCTTATAGAGCTATGGATATTAAAGATCTTAAGTCTGAGAAAATATTTAAAGTTAATGGAAATAGACTGAAACCTTATATAGGGGATCAACATAAATTTAATGATGAAATGATGTTGTGTTAACAAGAATAAGCACTAGTTACATCGGGCTGATGACGTAAAACTAAGCGCTTTTTGGGAGGCAACCCATAGTTATCAGAGTATTTTTATCTATTTAGTTTGTTAAGTGTCTTATATATTAGTAGAAAATAATCCTACACAATTGTATTTATTATAAATTAAGTCAAATATTAGTATTGGAAGAAAAGTTAGAATTTTTTTAGTGACCAGGACATGTTAGAAGGAGAATTTGAATGCTAAGTTGACTAGTGCAAAAATGTTCACTGGGACTTAAGCGCCAGATCTGGCACTTAAGCACGACAGTTTAAACACATGTGTAAAATTAGTATTCTAGAAGGTTTAACCTCCAATTATTTTGTAAAAATGTACCAAGTAGTTTTTAAACGTGTATATGAGTTATTAGAAGGATTTAGGCCTATAAATAGAGGGGTTTTGTGAAGGAATTTCACCCCCAGATCATTTCTAGCCCTAAAAGCCAAAGAGAAAGTGAGATTTAGAGAAAATGTATTCATGGGAGATGGATTTAAAAAAGAAGTAAGAAACCATGAGGAAGAGGTTCATTAGTCAAAGTGCACAAGAGATGTATAACAGTTTCTTAGTTCTTAGTTGTTAGTATTGAAGGGATATCAGATAAGATCAACAAAATGGAGAGTACTATGGCTTTATTGGAGACCAAGGTACTTGATTTGAAGCACATCTAGAGCATATTGGATGGCAATTGAAGATGCAATTTAGCCACATAAGTTATATAGAGGAAGCGGATAAGGCGATGTTCATAAAGCACAAGTGGATTGAAGAAGATAGTATCAGAGCTCGTCACCATCGTCCATTTTATCAACTCTATATGCCTAGAGAGGCTAATGAAAGACAAGAATTTGTTCCTTTGAATGACGGAATTAAGTTTAAATTTAGAATTTGTGTGTTACAAGTTGTTGTTTTCAAGTGGTTTAGTGTTTAAGTCTTGTTTTGAGTATTTATGACTTTTTATAACTTCCTAATGTGTTTAATTGTGAAATGATTATTGTGTATTTATTAGGAAAATTTTCTCATCCAAGACTATTTGGAGTGAGAATTAAGTGTTTAAAGGTATTTGTACTTGTTTGTTAATTAATATAAGTTTATTTGTGTGAAAATTTGTGTTATTTTCAGCCTCAAATTGAAATAGTTATTATGGAGAATTTTGAGAGAGAGGGGAGTTATAGGAAGTTGAAAATAGTCATGTAAGTGCTATGAGACCATTTAAGGGTGGCTTACTTAGGCAAATAGTGCATTTTAATTTTATTTGAAAATTTTAAAAATCTTCCAGTAGAGCCTAAGCGCAACATCTCGTGCTTAAGCGTGAGCCAACCCGAGAGGCAGGCTCCTAAGCGCCCTTTACCCGCGCTTAAGTGCCAATTAACGATAACTAGTTCACGCACGGTTAAAAGTAAAATTTCAGTCCAAAAATCACAATTTTTGACGCCACCATCACCTTCAACCTCTTGAGTTTGCAATTTTTTAGGGCTAGGGCACAACTAAAGCTAATATTTCTTGATTGAATCAACTGAAATTTGCTAGATCCAAGTTCCTTGAGGTAAGAGCTTTACTTCTATGCAAAAATTTTGGATTTTCACTATATATTTTGAGCACATTTGGAGAAGAGCACATTTAGAGAAATTCAAAAATTCACTATTCATGGTGAAAAATGAGAAAAAAATTAATGAACTTTGCATGGGAAGGGTAGTTTGTACTTTGGAAGTATAGTTTAGTAATTTAGACTTGATTTTTGAAGTTATTTTTAGAATTTATAAAATTTGTAAAATGGCACCAAGAATTAAGAGGAGCAAAAGAAGGAGCCCTTTCAATTTGAGTAAATTTGTTTGTTCGAAGGCTCAAGATCGGTACAGTGATGCATTGCAATCACGAAAATTGATTCAAGAGCGGTGTTTTAGGAACCCAGGTAGAGACGTAGAGGATTTGATCATTCGCCGATAGTGAGAACGATTCTGTTGTTTCTCTATTATGGCAGTTATTTCTATTGTTAGGGAGTTCTATGCAAACCTCCCTGAGGCTGAAGAAAATAGAGTCATGGTTCGAGGAAACTTGGTACCTTTTTCACGAGAGGCAATCAACTTGTTTTATCATCTGCCACCTGATACGTTATGTTTTATGCAAATTATAGTTCAACTAAAGTGGAGATAGCTGAGATTATTTCTTACTTAACTTTTAGAAGAGGACTTTGAAAGATCACTAATGAAAGGAGAGTCAACTTCCCAACTTCAAAGTTAAGTGCACCTTCAAAGGCCTGGCACAATTTTGTTTCTACTCTTTTGTTACCAAAAATCATCTCAGTGAAGTTACCAGAGAGAGAGCGACAATAAATTATTGTATCCAGGAAGGAAAGCTCATCAACATAGGAGCTTTGATTTATCAGACTATCATCAATTTTGCCAGTGTTGTTACTACTACAGATCTGGGATTTGCTTCCTTGATCTTTTCTTTATGTGAGCAGGCTGGAGTTAAATATGATAGCTAGGAGGAAGTGTTGTTACCTCTAAAGCCCATCACTAAGGTGAATGTGAAGACTTATTCTGAGCATTCTATTTTTGTCTAGAGAGGAGGATTTTATACAAGTTATGGAATGGATACGTCTGCTGCTTCTACCTGTGCTGCTTCTACATCTAGACCATCTACCTCACGTGCTTCTACATCTAAATGCGAGTCTACTGAGACAGAAGATCAATTATTCCAGAGGATGTTGGATCATATTAATTTTATCGCTGATAAAGTTCAGAAATTAGAGTGTTTTGCAGAGCATACTGATAAGTATAGTAGGAGAAAGAGTGATTATGAAGAGAAATTCCACTCATCTCTGGAGAACCTAATTAGGGGTGACCCAGGTGTGCAATTTCCTCCATATCCTTGAGATACTGATTATGAGCCAGCAAAAAAGTGGTATAGTGGTGATTCAGAAGATGAGGAGTAGAATTGAGAGACTTTTATGTTTGTAATATGTGTTAGACTATGTTCTTTGGACTTCAGATTTGTGATGTGTTGTTTATTTTTATGTTGTGGACTATGTGGTGTGTTACTGCTACATTTGCATCTATATGATGATATGTACTATGTATTGTGATGTTTGTGTTAGTTAGTAGTTTATTTTAAAATTATAAGGTTATAACTATTGTGAGTTTTGTGATTTAGTTAGTTTAGAACTTAACTTAATTCTATGACTTTTGGAAAGATGAAAATCTTGCTAACTTTGGTATCTAAGTTTTTATTCTATAATGTTTGTGAATTTGTTTTTATGTTGAGATTGTAAAGTCAAGTTAGTGTGTTAATTTGCTTTTATGTTTATACCCACTGTTTAGAAGTCTATTGAATCTCTACATGTTAAATATAAAGTTGAATTGAAAATGAAAATATTAGAAAATTTGATCAAAATTAAATTTACTACTATTTTTAGTTTTATACTTGTATCATTAGGGTATAAAAATTCTTCTTAGCAGTTATTCTAATTTTCATTCTTGCTTATGTATATTTGATGCTAAATTATTTAATCTGTTATAAATTTAAGTTTGGGGGGGATGAAAATATTTTCAAAACTTTAATTTTATTTGTTCTCAAATGAACTGCAAGTGTATTTGATTTGAAAAAAAAAATTAATCATGTATATGAAGTTATATTAAGGAAGTAAAATTTGATTTTAGAAATGAGTAAGAGAATTTAGTTGAAATTTTGAGTAATGAAGAAAAACTTTAAGTTTAAAGTTTTTAGTGTAGAAAATGATTAATATAAGTAACTATCTTCAGTAAGAAGCATTACATTTTTAAAAATTTTAGAAATTTAGACCTTTATTTTTAATACTTAAATTTCTTTTATTAAAAATAATTTTTCAAAGCTATTATTATATTTATAAGTAAAAGTTTTGTATCAGGACTTTGCTTTAGGAAAGGAAAGGTATAATTCAAAATTATTAAAGGTCTATCCAAATATAGTAATCCTTGCCTAAAAAAAAAAGAAAAGAAACAGAAAAAGAAAAGAATAAAAATAGAAAGAAGAAGAAAAAGTGAGGGAGGAGCAGCTTGAGCATTAGTGCTTAATAAAAAATTGGTTCTACATTTGATCTTTTTAAAGTATCAGACTTGGAAAATCTTAAGCTTATAGATATAATATAGTAAGTAAAATTATTCTTAATAAAAATTTTTATGTGGAGATAATAAAAGAACTAAATTCTAAATTTGGAAGACTAACAATATTTTTGAATTAGATAGGAACTCATATTTTCATCTTTCTTAACATTAAAAATTCCTAAACTTTAAGTTGGTCTCATTTTCTGAATATTTTTTCTAAATTGGACTACAATATTTCTAAATCTAAATTTTAGTAACTCCTAAAGAAACTCATATACATTTCACACATATTTAGTTTTTAAATATTTAAGTGTCACTTGACAAAAAGTAACATATTAAGTTTGGAAATTTTTATACGCCTAAAATATAATGTTTTTAGACACATTTTTATACCCACTTTTGAGATATTGTGCTTTAATGAAAGGTATTTTTGTGTTTTTCTTTCAGGCACAAGTAAAAAGGTGAAAAATGCTGAAAAGAGTGAAAAAGGATCAAATTTGGAGCAAATAGGTGAAAATTTCGGCAAAAGTGTTTTGGCGCTTAAGCTTCAGATCCGGTGCTTAAGCGCCGGTTCAATAGAGAAGGTTGTGTCTAAGCGCCAGCGGCCCTGAGCTTAAGCGCCAGTGGCAATTATTGGATGAGTAAATTCGGTTTTTGTAAATTTTGAAGAGCTTTTTGAGGCACCTATTGTCTTAATAGGTGGTTACAACCACCATGGACGAAAATTATTGTGAAAGGATGCATTTCTTAGGGAAATACATTGAATCAATACACATTTTAAAAAGATACCAAGGCACCTTTTCGAAAATTATAAAAGAAGGATGATTGAGACTTCGAAAGGGGTCCTGAAAGTACTGGGAAAGTTTTGAAAGTTCTAAAATTGGGGAGTTAGTTGGAGAGATTTTCATGCACCACATATTTATCCTTTTTATTTTAGTTTTAAATTGAGAGTGTTGTAAAAGAGAAGAGATTCAAAGAAACTTCAAGATTTTAGTGGAGGACTTGAGATAATTTTTTCTTTTGTTTTACACTACTTTTAGTTTTAATTGAGACTTATTGTTAGTTTGACAATGATTTCTACTTTAAATTAACGTGTGGTTTTGTTTTCTCCATGGATTCTGAGTAGTTTTTTTATCTTTCTTCTTAAAATGATAAGTAATTAAGTGTTGGATGAAAGTTGTGGAGAGTAATGATCTTTAATGATGGAAGAAGTTGTGATGATGTAAATCCATGTACTTCATTTACTTCTTAATTTGGCCAATCCAAATGTTAAAATTTGTTTTGAGAACATGTAAGAACTGGGCTGGTATTGTCTTAGTCAACAATTGGAAAGAATCACATGAGGTTGTACAAATGAGAATGTAGTTCAAATGATTGAGTGCAAATAAGTAGTGAAATATTTTTTAAGGGTGTAGAGTTAGAGGACTTTAAAGTGACAGGTTAAAGCCCCCAACTTGGTTTATTATTTTAGGTTCTGATACTAGCAAAACACTGCATCCTTAGAGTGTTACGATAAAGAGTTTCTATTACATTGAGAATGATGGACGATAAAAAGATGTTGTATGGATTCTAACCGGATCCAGAATTTGAGGAGCTACATCCATACAAGCTATGAGATGATTGTACCTCTAAGTACATGCAAAGAGAAATTATTGTCTTGGAGCGTGGCATAGTAAGTCAGCTTGATCAGGAGCTCATCGCACAGAGGATAGGCACAGTTTTTTTTCACCTTTTGTATTGCGTCAAAGCAGCATATATGATATGTACTCCACATGTGATGTTTCAGATGTACTCGACATGATTGTCTCTTTTGATGCTTTCAGCATGTATTCAATCCGCAACACTTGTTTGAAGCATATTAATAAAATTTCCATCATATTTCAACATATTTGTCAAATTGCTCTTTTGTGCAATGGATAAAAAGCTGCAGAACCATACGTTGGTTCTAAACTATCATAAATAAAAAATTAAACAATAAAAAAATGATGATAACAAAATTTAAATAAAATATCCTTTTGAAAAATCAACCATTGAAAACTAAATTTTTAAAACATATTTTGATATTTAAATTTAATAAGGACAACAAGAAAAAAAATTGAATTTGCTTGAGTTCGTTTCTACCAAGTTCGAGATTTCTTTCTATTTGCTTGCATAGCACGACTATCCTCGTCTACACGAACTCCTCCACATTCCCACGGATTCATTTACTCCTCATAGATCTATTCAATCTTTCTTCTCCACTGCCCTTCCTTAATCTCGTGGTAGGCTTTGTCACCCTATTTCCATCTTTACTTTCGGAGTAGGCTTTGATGCCCTACTATCATCTTTACACTTTTGAAGTAGGCTTGGACACCTTATTCCCATCTTTACACTTTCAGAGTAGGATTGCACGCCCTATTCCCATGTTTACACTTTCATGGTAGGCTTAGACGTCCTATTCCCATCTACACTTTTGGGATAGGCTTGGACGCTCTATTGCCATCTTTGCATTCAGAGTAGGCTCAGACATCTTCTTCCCTTCTACATTTTCAAGATGGGCTTGGATGCCCTATTCCCATCTTTGCATTCAGGGTAGCCTCAAACGTCCTATTCCCTTCTTCACTTTTGGCGTAGGCTTAGACGTCATATTCCCTTCTCCATCTTCAAGGTAGGCTTAGATGTCCTCTTCCCATTCTCACATTCGGGGTAGGCTTGGACGCCCTATTCCAATTTACACTTTCAAGGTAGGCTTAGACATCCTATTCCCATCTCCACATTCGGTATAGGCTTAGACGTCCCATTCCCATCTCCACATTCGGTATAAGCTTAGACGTCTCATTCCCATCCTCACATTCAAGGTAGGCTTTGATGCCCTATTCTCAACTACACGTTCGTGGTAGGCTTACACGTCCTCTTCTCATCTTTACTTTTGGGGTTGGCATAAACGTCCTATTCCCATCTCCATCATTAGGATAGGCTTTGACGTCCTATTCCCATCCTTAT
Organism: Phalaenopsis equestris; assembly: GCF_001263595.1. NCBI lineage: Eukaryota > Viridiplantae > Streptophyta > Magnoliopsida > Asparagales > Orchidaceae > Phalaenopsis > Phalaenopsis equestris. The sequence goes on from NW_018164810.1 coordinate 46,414, forward strand.
CATTGAGGTAGGTCTTAACGTTATATTCCCATCCTTACATTCGAGTTAGGCTCCGACACCCTATTTCCTTCTCTGCGCTTGTGTTTTCCACTCAATCCAGTTTCCTCGTGCATAATTTCACCTTCTTAAAATTTTAAATTGAAATCCAAATCTTCTTTGATAGATTCAATTTGAATCGAGTCTTCACTGGTACTATCAGTTTGCCTGATAATTGTCCCCAAAATCTCCTTTCTTTTCCCCAGTGAGAGTATATGTTACTCTCTAGTGGAAACAACTGTCACTCAATTCTATGCTTCTTTCTTGGTCTATTGACTTAAAAGTCTGTATTGGTTTTGCTGATCTTGTCGATCAACGCTAATACATGCGGTGTGCTTGTCTGACACACCACACCTATTTTGTTGACCTCAATTTTGATTAACTTCTAGCTCTTTCCTCTTAAGTAGACTAGGATCTAGCCGTAGGATTTTCCTATTAACTACTCCTAGAGAACTAAAAAAGGAACCCTCACCATTAAAAATTCTAAACTCTTCTCTGCTCAACTTGAAGTTCCACATAATTGTCCTGACCTCTAGCACTTGATAGGTTGGGTCATTATGGGGGAGCTCAAGGAGAGTCTCCATAGGACTGCTTGGCCATAGGGTTGACCCTAGGTGTTGGTCTAGAGCTAGTTCACTCACTTACACTTACTTTCACTCACATTCACTCATAACCATAAACCCAAGCTTGTTGACTTTGATCCCTTGATCTTTTGGGAGACTCATGTAAATGGTCACCTAGACCCAGTAACCCTAGGCTAGGGTCTAGCCAAGACCAGTGCATAGAGGACACAAATAGAAATTTCATTGGTCCATGGCTCAAATAGGATGGTTGGCACCCCACTTTCACCAAAACCAAACTTAGCCTTTTGCCGCCAAATCTACCCAACTTACCAAATACCCCCAAACCCCAAATTTGACAAAAAATCCCAAAATTGCCAAAACTGCCAAAGTTCTTCCAAAAATCATCTCAAACCATACGAAACTACCTAAATTGTCCAAAACTTCCTAAAATTGCCAAAATTATCAAAATGCCCAAATTTGCCAAAAATACAAAAATACCCTTGGTGACTAAAACTTTCCTAAAACCATCAAAATCATCTCTAAAGTCCCTAAAACCAATTTGGACCCTTCAACTAAACCCAATTTAATCAATTTGACCAACTTTGACCAAAAGCTCCAAGTTGCCCTTAAAGGCCCAATTTCCCCAAAATTCACACTAAATGTTCATCAATTTAACCAAATTTCTCCCCAATTTCAATTGTAAATTCAAATTATTCATGATTAAACTAAATTCAAACCAAATCCAAATCCCATTGACACACATTTGAGTCTAATTTCAACCCAAATCAAAATGCCCCAATTTGGCCTAAAACCAAAATCCCACTCAATTGAACCCCCAAATCTTTCCAATTGCCCAAATTATGCATCATAAACTCCATTAAACATCTCCACACACCAAATTAAACCATTAATTAACCTTTTTCAAGCTTCAATTTCACTCAATTTCAACTCAATTCCAAAATTCAAATTCCCAAATTTTGCCCCAATTTAGCCATGTGCCCAAATTCCACAAAATTGAATGCCATAACCCCAAAATTGGCAGCCAATTAGTCTTTAGAACTCTTCTTGACAATCCCCTAGATCATTTTGAACTTTAATTTTGGACTTAATCCAACTCTATCCTGACCTCAACTCAAGTCTAGCCCAACATCCCTAAATTGAACAAATGCCCAAAATCCCTCAAATTGAACCTCCAAATCAATTCAAAATCACTCCAAATCTTTTATAAACCCCTCATTAAAATCATCCACACAAAATTAATCAATCAATTAGGCTTAATGTCATGGCTGGCCTAACTCAAACCCAACTTCAAGACAATTTAACCCAAATTGAACCCATGCACCAAAATTGACTAAGCCATACCAAAGTGGCAAAAGTAATCACCACAGCCACCAAATGGATCCTAATCACCAGGCTAGACCCACCTAGCCCACTCTATGGAAGCCATGGACCAATAGTCCCTTGATTTAGGGGATTTATCCTTTTTTTGGGCCTAAACCAAGAAATCCTTGCCATCATAACAAACCATTAGGGGTTAATCATAATTAAATCTCCCCCTGTCTCACATGGATGCCTGACCACCTCTCTTGCTCTTTCCAGCCACCCTAATCACTGAAAAACCCCAAAATTGAGAGCCACCTTGCTCAAATTCAAACCCAATTACACCCATCCAAGCTGGCCAGCTCCAATTGGCTTTGGCACATTTCAATTGGCTTTGGCACGGCTTTGGCACATTTCAACCCTTGACATAAGCAATTAACTGAACCTAAATTGAAGCCTTGAGCTCCATCCCGAAATCCACTATTTAAACTGCCCCCTTCATGGACAAAGAGGATATGATCCAAATCCTTGGGGAAACTCTGCCAAAATCTCACCAGAAACTCTCCAAGAGCTCATCCACTCAAGTTTACCATTTTCCCCCTCTGGTTCCCCCTGTGAGAGCTCAATTTCAAGCTCAAAATTCTAGTTCAAATAAGGAAAAATTTCTCCACACCTCCACAGTCCACCAAACTCTAATTAGCTGTGCACACACCATCCCAACAGTGAGAGGACTTGATTCCCCAAAAAGCCCCATCCTAAACACTCTCTAACCTAGCTTTAGATTAACACTTGAAAACGGGCTTGATCAAAATCATACCTAGATAATTCACCAGGGCCTAGGAGTTCATCTAGTGGTTCATTGATCCAATCAAAGTTGCTACAACCATTTAATTGAGGCCTCCCCTCATAGACAAAGGTATATAGCTCTAACCCTAATCCAAGACTATTTTTATTCTCCATACATATTTAATGTATTTCATAGTGTATAAGTCATATAGATATGTTAGTCTCAAGTAGATGAAGGTTTACAAACAAACCCCATGTGATTTGGTTGAGTCTAGCTTGAGATCTTAAGGTTTTGGTGTGAACGGCTCGCGGGTTAGGTCACATAGGCACGATGAAGGAGAGCCATCTGATCATGCATTTTAATGGATGGAGGAGATCAAGCCGGATAAATTGTTTGAATGAAAAGGTGGGCTACGAGTAAGTTGAGGTGGCTGTTGGCGTCAAACGACGTAGCACCGCGTGTAAAGTTTGGAGCGGCAAGGATGGCGTGGCGGACAAGGTTTTCTAAATTTATTTAAATTCATGAACTTCAAAAATCCATATCTTTCTCTAAAAAAATCATAAAAATAAAATAAAATAATCATATTGTTTTGGTGTATCAGTAACCATACATCCAGTGGTTCCTCCTATAAAAGAAATGATCATATTCTTGTAAATGATAGAGTTATTACTAATAGATTTCTTCCTCTAAATGTAGTGATTCATGGTTTCTCTTTCTTGGGTTTCCTCACTCTTTATGAAGTTGACACCACTACTTGAAGATTTTAATCCACAAAAATGGTGCTAAAAACTTGATCCCAATATTTTTTTATGTAAGGATTTATGAAGTTGACACACCACTACTTGAAGATTTTAATCCCCAACAACGGTGCCAAAACCTTGATCCCAAGCAAAGTAATATTTCAATTATTTCTTTAAATAGTAGAGATTCTATGAAAGTATATGTAACGTTATCAAGTAATATAGAGCTTTCTAATTAAGCCCCAAATATCGATCCCACAGAGATTGAGGTTAATCATGGCGGCTTTCAAGAGAAGTTAAAGTTTAGAATAACACGCCCTAGCTTGAAAGGTCAATAAAGTTTTGGTTATGATTATATCCTACAATTAACACTACATTACTACTTCTACTCCTAAACTAAAATACTTAGTGAAAATCAGAAATTGGGGTTTAATATATTAAAAGTACGCTTCCTCATATAATGCAATTAGTGACATGTGTAAAAGTAAAACAAGTAGTGAGAGAGATTGTGAAAAATAGGAGAAATTATATTTTCTACCCTAGGTCAAGTAATCTAAATAACATTAGTTAATGCATAGTTTAAGAATTCTAAAAACTGGTTAAGCAAGAGTGATACTAACTCTCATTCTAGAGTTCCCTCGTCCCCTCACCTAAAGGCTAACATATAGTATTAAGAACTAAAACTAAGAACCAAATTGGGGGCTTTAGCCTATTACTCTAAATTCCTATAATTCTATACCCATCAAAGATTATTTCTCTCTTTATTTACACTCAACCATATGGATTACATTCTCATCCATATAATCTTAAGATATTCTAGAACAGCTGATTAGACAACACCATCACTGATCTTGCATGTTCTCACAACAGATTATAATATGCAAGTTGATCAAGTTTACATGTAAATTAAGAACAAAGTAAAAACATCACAATATATTCTTACTCTACTCAATTCTATATCTTACACATGCATACTAATTCATTATAAGAGTGAAGAGTAAAGAAAACTACTCACCACACCTGGAGAAACAACAAGAACTTTTCATTGAACATGACTTTGAAACAATACAAATAAAGTACTAGATTCAAAAAAAAAAATACATTGAAAATACTTATCTTTGATGGAAATCAAACACTCGTTGTATAGCAAAAGCAATCTCCTTACAATCCTCAAAGTGAAAAGAAAAGAAGAAATTTCTCACTCTCTCTCTTTCTCTCTCACCTTGTTGCCTCACTCGGGGCTCTCGCCCAAGCCTTCTTCTTCTTCTCAAAGAAATTTTCTCCTCTTTCAATTAGTTCAAGAGATCTGCTAAAAAATTTCAAGCCTTATTTATAACTTCCTAAGGGGTGCTTAAGTGTTTCTTCATAGGTGTCCATATTTAATGAATCTTTCAAATGATGTTTCAAGTGCCTCTTCAAAAGTATTAAAAAAACTCCTTATAACAACCCTAAATCCTTATCTAAAGTCCTTTTTTTTTCCAATGAATTCTCCAAGATACTTCGAAGCACCACTTCAAAAATCATCCAAATCTGATTTATATTCTAGAAGAAATGTTGAAAATTGCCTTCAAATCTTAAGCACCAATTTTGGGTGCTTAAGCGGCCTCCTCTCTATCTGTTGGAGTCTAAGCACCATGCTTGGGTGCTAAAACACCAGGCACATGCACGTAAGTGCCCAATTTCGGCCCTCTTAACTTTGGTGTGCCTTGGCTCGTCCCGGTTTGCTCTGTTTTGGTTTATTTTTGTTCATTTTGCTCCAATCACTCCAAACTCTTCAATTTGATGTACCTACAACAAAAAAACACAAAAAAACATACCTTTAAATTGCAATAACATTATGAAATATAGCATGAAAAATAGTACATTTTCAGGCACATTAGAATCCCCCAAACTTTAACATTACTTGTTCTCAAGTTATACTACTTTTTTAAAATAATTTATGTACATTAGCGTTAAGTCATCCTTTAGAATTGCTAAAATTTTGTTCTAAAATTTTGATAATTCAAATTATTAGAACTTCTAGTGAATTTGACTAACCCAGGGTCTAAAATATTTATTATCAAACTTGGGAATTTGTTTTCCTATCTAATTCAGAAATATAAGCATATTTTTCAAACTTCGGATCCTATGAACATTACTTTCTAGACATAAGAGCTCTCTTAAAAAGAGTTTTTACTAATATAAGTATAAAAATCTTAGGATTGTTTTAATTTCTTTACCCTAGAAAGACTCAAGTGAAACCAATTTATGATTAGGACCTCTCCTCAAGCTTGTCCTCAATTTTTTTTTCTTTTTTTCTACATTTTCTTTTTTTAAGGATCTTTTTTATCCATTTTTTTGTTTTCTACTCTATTTCTTTTTTTTATGTGAGTATTACTATATCCGGAGAAGTCCTCAAAAAATTTTGAATTCTGCTATCCTCCTCTAATGTTAAAACTTATTACTTTCCTTCACTTCAAAAGATGTAAATTTTTTATTTTGTTTTCTTACATACTTTCTAAAAGAAACTTAAATGTTTGAAAATAAAAATTTTAAAAATCTTTAATTTTTCAAAAATACAATTCTTTTTACTAAAGATAGTTATTCATTTTCACAAGCTCTCCAATAAATATCATTAACTCTAGGTTCACCCTTTTCACTAAAAATATCAACTAAGTTTTCCAACTTCATTTCTATTCTTAAAATTCTAACATCCTTAAGGTGGCTCCACATAACAATAATTATTAGAAATAAAATACAACTTTCTATGTAGTACTTTTAAAAACAAGTAAGCTTTAAATTTGAAATATTTTCCTTTTCCCCCCAAACTTAAGCTCAAACATGTGTAACAATGAAGTACAAAAATATGCGGTAGGGAAAGATCACTTTTACAATTTACTACACATACTAAAAAAATATCAACAAATAACACATGGTAGAATATTGCAGTAGAAATTAAATCTAGCCTAAGCATGCTTGACATAAGACTATAAAGGAAGTTTAAAAAGTAGAACATGTACAAGCTGAATATTAAACAAGAACATATTTTAAAATTTATAAAGGAATTATTGGATGCTAATAAGTTTAAAATCTTGACATAAGTTTTTTCATCTCCAATGATTCCTGCAATTGGACTAAAAAACATACACATAAACTCCATCACATAGACTCACAGATTCATAAGCAAACAACGACTGAGGCTAATTTGATCTCTCTTCTACTAACATTTCCCCTCATTACATTCAATTTCTAATGGGATAAACTATAGTAATAATGTGGGTGTATTATAAAAATTTATATGGTTATCACCCATGGACTAGAATTCCCTCATGTGTTGTCAACTCCAGGGTTAATCTAAAACTAAGGTATAAACAATCTGGTAAATAAAAATAATGTAGTTCATCCAAATGTTGTTCACTAAGTAAGTTCATGACCTTACCCAGTGAAGACAAAGTTAGATAAAGGAAGTAATAACAGATAAATGAGGTAATGGAGTTGACATGGAGTGGTCCAAGTCCAAACTCTACATACTTCAAGTTAATGCTCAGCTTCGATTGAGAAATAAGTTGTAACAAACTTGTCAAATTGCTACTACCAGAAATCATATACAAATCTAGTCTGATAGAGGATTTATCTCACAATATTAATCCAATCCACTCTTACACATCAAATACAGATCAAAGTACAACATCTCACTATCATCCAATCCAACATAACAACAATGACACTAAATAGATAACAAAGAAAACCATGGGTTGCCTCCCACGAATCACTTGATCGAACATCGACGACCCGATGTATCCAATGTTTACTACGGTTGCCCCAGCATCATAATCTCATTCATTTTTTCTGTATACCATGGAATATGTCATTTAGTTATTTTGAATAACTTTTTTTTAAGAGATCTTTTATTAATTTCATCATTCAATTCAGTTTCTTCTTGTGATTGAGTCAAAACGAAAGATATAAAGATTGGTGGTGTAGATGAAGTGCCTAAATAGGTGGGCTTTAAAATTGTATGGGGTGCATTCACTTAAAGTTTATGAGATTTTTCAATAGATGGAATTAAAAGTTTACTATTTTTGATAACATCCTTCATTTCATACCTCTCTTGAACATACATATAGTCTTCCTTAAATAACATTTTCAACTCATCATGAAATTCCATTTAAATATCATCTGTTAACTTACTCTCAAAACTTACATGGAAATGGTCTTTATTTAGATAATCACTTCCATCCATCCAAAAATAATCATTAACTTTTCTCTCAACTAGAAACTTCATAGTCTTTAACACATCAAAAGTGACTTCCTGGTAATCATCATTTCTCTCAGCTGGATATTTCATAGTCTTAGTCTTTAACACATCAAAAGTGACTTCCTGGACATTAATATTCATAGTCAACTCTCCTTTTTGCACATCTATCATAGCTTTTCCAATAACAAGAAAAGGTCTCCTCATAATAATTAAATTTTCTTTATCTTCCTCTATATCAAAAATAATAAAGTCCATAGGAAAGATAACTTTATCCACTTTGACAAGCACATCTTTTATAACCCCTTTTGGATAAAAGATAGATCGATCAGCTAACTGAAGGATTACAGTTGTGGGAGAAATATTGGCTAAACCTAACTTTCTAAATATAGATAGAGGCGTCTCATCACATTAATGCTCATTCCTAAATCACATAAAACTTTTCCACATAATCCTTCTCCAATTGCACAAGGAAAGGCGTCACTTTAATGATCACTCCTAAATCACATAAAGCTTTTTCACATAATCTTTCTGCAATTGCACAAGGAATTGTTTAGCTACAAAGTTCTTTAAGTTTTTTAGGATGCTTTTTCTGAAGTATAGTGTTGCACTCTTCACTTAGTGCAACTGTGTCGTAATCACCAAAATTCTTTTTCTTTTCTTCTATCTCCTTCAAAACTTTACATAAATTGGCATTTGTTCTAAAGCTTCAGTGAAAGGAATATTTATCGTTAGCTTCTTAATTAGTTTCATGAACTTTGAAAATTATTTATCCAACTCATGTTGTCTATGTCTTTGAGGTAATGGAGGTGGTGGACTTTCAGAAACATGTTCTCCAGGTCTTTTAGTTTCTTTTGTTTTTCTCACAATATTTTTCTCTTTTCTAACCACATCCTCTATCTCTTTTTCACTTTTTAATTGGACAGCTTCTACTTGTTCATTAGTGTTCTCTTTAGGGTTGATCTCAATGTTGCTAGGAAGTGTTCCTTGGGCATATATTGCTAAGTGAATTAGTATTTTTTCCCAGTTGATTCTTTATGTTCTAATCGCAACATTTTGACCTTACAACTGGTTTCCCATTTGCAATACCACTTCTTATATACATCTTCTTCTTCTCAAATTGTTGATCATTGTTATAGTCTGGTGGATATGAAGGTCTATAGTTTGTGTTCCTCTGATTATCTCAACTTCTATTAGGAATTGCATGATTATTTTTCCATTATTGGTTTCCACCCCCAGTAGTATGATACCGGTTAAAATTAAGATGGTTCTTCCAACCTGGGTTGTAAAAGTTAGAATACGGGTTGTTTATGTTATTTAAAGTCTCATATGATAAGTTAGAATAAATTATATTCACTAATAAAATTTCCTTACTTATTGAAGTAAATTGAGGCTGGTTCATTCCAAATTGGACCAACTTCCTTGATATTGCAGCAACCTTAGATGCAAAAATTGCAGTCGCAACTGTATCATGAACAATGGCTACCTTATTAAGATTTGCCCTTGCAGAGGTCCATTGAAATTCATTTATAGTCATTTCTTTAATTAATGCCTATGCTTCATCAAATAGTTTTGACATTAATGATCCACAAGTGGCAGCATCAATTTTAGACCTAAGGGGTCCTACTAACCCATTGTAAAAAGTTTGAATGATTAACCAATTGATTATAGCATGGTGTGGCCACTTTCTTAGGAGTTCCTTATATTTCTCTAGCTTCATATATTGATTCCCCTTTATACTGATAAAATGATAAAATATAGTTTTTAAGTTTAGTAGTCCTTGAAGGTGGAAAACACTTAGCTAAGAATTTTTTAGTTAACTCCTCCCAATTTTTAATAGAGCCAGGTGCGAATGAGTGTAACCACATTTTATCCTTATGCCCTAGTGAGAAAAGAAAAACCCTTAGTTTAACAGCATCAACTGACATGTTATTATAACAACATGTAGCACAAAGCTAAAAAACTTGATAAGTGTAAATAGGGATCCTCTGAAGGAGTTCTGCCAACTAGTTGTTCTGCACCAGTTGAATAATCTATGATTTTAGTTCAAATGAGTTAACTTCTACGATAGGGGTTTGTATACTTCAATGAATTTCATCTGTTTTGGGATTTACATAATCCCTCAATAATTTATGATAATTTTCCAAGTTTTTTTAATGTTTTCCATTTCTAGTTTTTCAAGTCCTTTCTGGTTTTTTATTATTTTTCCTTTTTTCTAACTCAAGATTATAAGGCACAAGTCCTACAGGTCCTTTTTTTCTCATATACAACACAACAAACTATATATTAAGAATTAAATAAATAAAATAAAAAAAATTCTACATAAAAAAACATTTTCACAAACCCCTTGTTTTTTACACAAACAATTTTTTCATAACACTTTTTCATACAAAACATACTTTTCATACAAAAATATCTTTTACGACATTAAGGATTATAAGCCTAATTACTTCAACTAAATTTCTCTTAAAATCCAAGATCAATCGTTGTGATCCTCAGCAACGGCGCCAAATACTTGATCCCGATATTTTTTATTATTAAGGATTTATGTAGTTTACACCACTACTTGAAGATTTCAATCCTCGACAACGACACCAAAAACATGATCCCCATATTTTTAATATGTAAGGATTTATGAAGCTAAGACAACTACATGAAGATTTTAATCATCGGCAACGGCGCCAAAAACTTGATACCAAGCAAAATAAAATTTCAATTATTTCTTTAAATCGTAGGTATTTTATGTAAGTATATGTATCGTTATGAAGTAATATAAGGATTTTTTATTAAGCCCTGAAGTTCAGTCCCAAGGAGATCGAGGTTAGTCACGGCGGCTTTCAAGAGATGTTCTAGTTTAAAATAACACACTCTAGCTTGGAAGGTTGATAAAGGTTTGGTTTTGATTATATCTTACAATTATCACTAAAATACTACTTCTACTCCTAAACTAAAATACTTAGTAAAAATCAGAAAGTGGGGTTTAATCTATTAAAAGTCCCTTTCCTCATGCAATGAAATTAGTGACATGGGTAAATGTAAAACAACTAGTGAGAGATATTATGACAAATTGGAGCAATTATATTATTTACCCTCAGACAAGTAATTTAAAGAACATTGGATAATTCATACTTTAAGAATCTTAAAGACTTGTTAGGAAGGAGTGATACTATCTCTCACTCTAGAGTCCCCTCATCCCCTCATCTGAAGGCTAACATCTAGTATTAAGACCTAAAACTAAGAGCCAAATTGGGGGCTTTAGTCTGTCACTCTAAAGTCCTCTTATTCTAAACCCATCAAATATTATTTCCTTATTTATTTTCACTCAACCATATGTATTGTATTCTCATCCATACAATCTCATGTGATTCTACCATATTTGATTGAGACAACACCATCATGGATCTTACATGTTCTCACAACAAATTTTAACATGCAAGTTGATCAAGTTTACATGTAAATGAAGAAATAAGTAAAAACATCCCAATATCTTCTCACTCTACTCAATTCTATATCTTACACATTCATACATAGGAGAAACAGCAAGAACGTTTCATTGAACAAGACTTTCAAACCATACAAATAAAATACTAGATTCAAATCAAAAAATAATAAAAGTACTTATCTTTGATGGAAATCAAACTCTCCTTATATATCAAAAGCAATCTCCTTACAATCTTCTCCAAGAACAAAGTAAAAAGAAAAGAATAAATCTCTCACTCTTTTTCTTTCTCTCTCACCTTGTCGCCCTACTCGGGGCTCTCGCCCACTTCTTATTCTTCTCCAAGCCTTCTTCTCCTCTTTTATGTAGTTCAAGAGAGCTTTTAAAAACATTTCTAAGCCTTGTTTATAATTTCTCTAGATATGCTTAAGTGTCTCTTCAAAAGTGTCCATATTCATTGAATCTTCCAAATGGTGCCTTAGGTACCTCTTCAAAAGTCCTCAAAAAAGTCCTTCTAACCAGCGAAAATCCTTCTCTAAAGTCTCTTTTATCATTTCCAAGAAAATTTGCAAGATACACATGAAGTTCCGCTTTAAAAATCATTCAAATCCAATGTATATTCCAAAAGATATGTTGAAAATGGTCTCCAGTGTTTAAGAGCCAATTTTGGTCACTCAAGCACCCTCTTCTCTCTCTGGTGGTATTTAAGCGATGATTTGGTTCTTAAGCGCCAGGCACCAGCACTTAAGTGCCCAGTTTCAGCCCCCGTGAATCCAGTGTGCCCCGGTTCAACCCGGTTTGATCTGGTTTGCTCCGTTTTGGTCCATTTTTGTTCCTTTTACTCAATCACTCCAAATTCTTCAATTTGACATACATACAAACAAAAACACACGAAATCATACTTTTAAAGTGCAATAAAATTATAAAATATTGCATGAAAAATAGTACATTTTTAGGCACATCTCCCAGCATCCAATATTTATCTTCTAAACACCATTATCATTAGTCAGAAAGCTCATAATTTCATCTAGTTCAACATCAAAAGGATTATATTATGAACAGAAGCAGGTAGGAACACTATGCAGTATGTAAATATGATTGATATGAATAGGGTTGATATCAATGTATTTCCCTCAAACATAAACCAAATCATCAGATTCGTTAATAGGGTTGGCATAAAACTCATGAACCATAAAGATCACAGCAATGACAGAGAAATAACAAAAGCTTTCCCACTGTCATTCAGGAATAAAATATTTAGTAGTTCCCCCAAGATGAAGAAAACTTTGCTCTGCAATAAATTTATTAGATTGCAGATCTCCATATCTATCCTGAGATTTTGAACTAGAAAATTTCTCGCTATCAAAACTAGGTTGTCCTATACCCCTCTTCATTTCATGAGCCAAGAGAAATCGAGAGAAGATGAAATCTAGAGTTCGAAGCCTCAACTCCAAGCCAATCAAGCACAAATTCAAGCCCTAGGGGAGCAATTTGCAAAATAAGAGAGGAGGAAGATGAACCAAGGTGAAAAAATGGTGAAAACCAGCGGTTTGGCATAAAAAATGAGTTTCTGTTCAGTCTGACTCTATAAAACTGAGTTATGGAGCTATGGTGTCATGCTTTGCTTGATGAGTGGCAGTATAACGACAAATAGTGGCGCTATGGTGCCATTCAAACATATTCAGCTTTTGGAAAATTTTTTATATTTCTAAAGAGCAAGGCAAAAATAAGATTTTTAAACTCTAATGGCCATTTAGAAATTTATTGAGTTCATTGTCATTCCAAAATTTAAGTGTGCAACTTTAAATTCAAACACATAAGACCAACTTTTCACATCATAAAAAAACTTCATTTCTTATATTAATAATAAATTCAATACATACAACACAACAAAGACTTAGTTAGATGTCAATACAAACATAGACAAATATTTAGGAAGTGCTAGACCCACAATAAGGAGCAAAGTTGGTACACCACACATAAACACTCAATACTAAAAAAATTTCATATAATCAAACAGTTGAGAGTAGTTATGCTCAATGTTTTCCCCCACCATTTCATACCCAATCAACCTTTTTTTAAGTAGGATCAAAGAGATAGTAGAATGGAGCATAAGAGAAATCTTGAGCAACCTTATCATCAATACATTTTTTGTTTCTATACTACAATTGCCACTCCAAGTGCTCGTACTGATGGTACAAGTCACTTAACTTGTTATGGAGATGAGATAACTCCTCTTCAATCTTTTCAAGTTTATCTACAGTTCACTCCAAATTTAATACAAGAAATCCATTGAAGTAGGTCTGAGCATCCTTATGCATCATCTTCTTGTCTTCAAACATATTGTCACTACTCTTTAATGCTTTATAAGTATAAATTTTCTACTCTCTACTCTCTCTAGAATGTTTAAAACTATGAAGGGATAAATCCATTCCCATGTTAGGAAATTTTATAATAAAGAAGAGAGAAAAAGAAGGTAGAAAATTGAATTTTGGGTATTTTAGGGGTTTTATTCAAACTGTGGCGCTATGGCGCCAGATCTAGCGCTATAGTGCCAACCTAGCTTTTTCAAATATCAAATTTATTTTGTCTCCTCCTTATTTTCATCAATAAAAAAATTATTTGTGCTATCTTAATCATGTAAGACTCAATGTCACTTTTTAAACTTATCATAACAATAATCACTAAACAAATCAAACCATGCCGATAACTATAGGTTGCCTCGCACAAAGTGCTTGGTTTATTAACCTCAACCCAACATATCCAAGGTTTTTACTCTGGTTGACCCAACATTAGGAACCCCTAAAATGTAGGACTATCGCCACTTATATATAAGCTTTCAATCTTTGTCCATTTACCTTAATTATGCTCCCAGTTTTAAGATCTTCACTATCAACAACGCTATTTAGATAAATTGTTACCACAATAATTAACCTGACCACCTGGACTTAAGTTTTTCTAGAAATAATTTCAATTTTATATTGTATAATAGAACTTCTTGTCCATGCTTAAAATACTTTTTCAAATCCTCTGATCATGCCTCATTTTCATTTTCTCCTTATAAATTCAGGCATTCTCATAAGATTCATTTCTTATCTCATCAAGCTCATTTAATTGCAAAAATCTTTTCTCACTAGCATCTTTCAAATTATAATTAAACTCTTTAATAGCCTAATAATCTTTATGCTCCAATTCAACTAATAAATTACAAGCTTTTCCATATTTGATCCTATATTGTGACATTCCTGAAAGAGTTTTGTAAGCAGTCCTATAGGCTCATAATGCAATGTCAAGTCTAACAAACAAATCTGTTCTTTTAATATTTATAGTTCTTTCCAATTTTCTTTTAATTTCATGATTGGATACTTCTGCTAAACTACTGGTTTGAGGGTGTTAATCTGTGGAAATTGTGTGTTTAGTCCCATACTTTTGAGTAAATGTTTTAATTATTTTGTTCTTAAAATGCTTTCCTACATCTGTAATGATTAATACATGCATTCCAAATCTTATAAAATTATTTTTACCTAAAAGTTTTGCAACACTCTTAGCATCTGAGGTAAAGTAATTGCTTCAATCCATTTAAAAACAAAATCCAGAGCTATCAAAATCTAAATTTTTCCAGAAGATGGTATAAATGGTCTCATAAAATCTAATCCCCATAAATCAAAATTTTCAACTTTAACAGTAAAATTTAGGGGCATTTCATTTCTTCTAGAACTATAGCCTACTCTGACATCTATCACATGATTTTATGTAGGTATTAACATCTCTAAACAATGTATACCAATAAAAAATAGATTGTAAAATCTTAAATGTAATTTTATTAACCCCAAAATATCCCCTAGAATCTGATTTATGACATTTTTTCATCATTTCTTCGGTGTCTTCTATCGGAACACATCTTCGAATAACTAAGTCCTTACATTGTTTATAAAAATGAGGGTCAACGTAAAAATAAAATTTTGCATCTTGTCTGAACTATTAATTTGATGGCTATCTAATCCATAGGATAAAATGTTACTAACTAAGCGGTTAACTATTTCAGCATACCACAAAATTTGACATTCATTAATTGCATAAAGTTGTTCATCAAAAACTTTTTCATTAATTTCACCATTAAAGTTAACATTATTTTCCTATTCAAGCCTTGATAAATGATCAGCTATCTGATTATCAGTACCCTTCCTAGCCACAACTTGAAGACCCATCTAATTAATTGTGGTTTTGCATCCTTCTTCATCATTAATTATTTTATAGCACAATGATCAGTACGCTCCTCCAATAATATAAGGTTTGAATTTCTCAAAAGCTAATAATTCTTTTATAGTAGTAGTGTAATTTATTTTAGCTTCATTAAGGGTTTTACTAGCATAGTGTATTACTTCAAAAATTTTATCGATTCTTTTCCCTAAAATAGCCCCTATAGCATAATCACTAGCATCACACATTAATTCAAAAGGTTTTTCCCAATCTGGTGAAGCAACAATAGGTGCAGCGATTAATTTTTCTTTTCATAAATTAAAAGCATTCAGGCATTCCTCATTAAAATCAAAATTAGTCTCTTTTTTCAAAAGATTACATAAGGATTTGAAAATTTTTGAAATGTCTTTATTCTAATGTCTGTAGAAACCATTATGTCTCAGAAAACTTCTTACCCCTCTTATAGTATTTGGAGCTGGTAATTCAGTAATACTTGAATTTTTGCTAGATCTACTTCCATGCCTCTCTCCGAAATTATATGTCCTAACTTAATTCATCCCGTAATCATAAATTGGCATTTTTCCCATATGAGAACAAGGTTTGTTTCTTCACAGCATTAGAACTCTTGATAGCTGATCTAAACATGATTTAAAAGAGGATCCAAAAATTGAGAAATCATCCATAAAATTTTCAATTGCTTTCTCAATTAAATCAAAAAAAATTTACAGCATACATCGTTGAAATGTTGTTGATGCGTTACATAATCAAAATGACATCCTCCTAAATGCAAAAGTTCCATATGGACTAGTAAATTTTGTCTTCTCTTGATCCTCACGAGCTATGAATATTTGGTGGTATTAGAATATCCATCCAAAAAGCAAATATAGTGTTGCCCAGTGAGCCAATCTAACATTTGGTCAAGAGAAGGTAAAGGAAAGTGATCTTTTCTAGTGGCGGTGTTCAATTTTCTATAGTCAGTACAAATTCTCCATCCAATAACTTGTCCTATTGTAATTAATTCATCCTTTTCATTTACAACTATAGTCACTCCCCCTTTCTTAGGAACACAATGAATAGGACCAACCTCTGAATAATCTGAAATAGGATAAATAATTCCCACATCGAGCCACTTTAAATTTTTTTTCTTAATAGCTTATTTCATTATATAATTCAATCTCCATTGACGATCAACCCTAGGCTTATGATTTTCTTCCATTATAATCCTGTGCATAAAGATTTAAGGGTTAATTTTATTAATAACAACTATTGTCCATCTAATGGCTTTCTTATGATTTTTCAATGTCTCTAATAATTCTTCTTCTTGGTCTACAGTCAAAATTAAGGATATAATAACTGGTAATGTTGATGAGCTTCCAAAAAATGTATACTTTAAATGAGTAGGGAGAACTTTCATCTAAAGTTCAGAGGTTTTTCATTAAAAAGAATCAAATGTTTACTATTTTCAGTCGTATCTAAAATTTCAAAGTTTTACTGAACGTAATTTGAATCCTTAGTGTTTATCTCATTTGACTTATCTTCAAAATCATTTTTCATTTCGCTTTACAGTTCTTTTTGATCTGATATGACCTCATCTTTTTGATCTGATATGACTTCACATCTTTCTTTGTAATGATTAGCATTCAAATAATCATTATTGTCCATTTTGTAACATTTAACATCTTTCCCTTTATCAGGATACTTTATTGATTTAACCACATTAAATGTAACTTCCTGGTCATTAACACTCATGGTTAATTATCCTTCCTGCACATCTATCATTGCACATTAGGTCACAAAAAAATGTCTCCCCAAAGTGATCGGAATTCTTTATCTTCTTTCATATCGAACACAATAAAATCAAAGGGGAAAATAAATTTATCTACTTTAACCAACACATCTTCTATAATCTCCTTAAGAAAGTAGTAGACCGATCAGCTAACTATAGGGTTACATTAGTGAGAGATATCTCTCCTAATTGAAATCTTCTAAATATAGATAATGACATGAGATTACTGCTTACTCCTAGATCATAAAAAGATTTCCTACAATTTTTTCTCGATTTGCACAAGGTATGATGAAACTACAAGGATCTTTAAGTTTTTTAGAAGGCTTCTTCTTAATTATTGCACTACACTCTCCACTAAGTGCAACAATCTCATAATCTTTAAACTTTCTTTTTTTTTATTTAAAACTTTTTTCATAAATTTTGCATAACTTGGCATCTACTCTAAATCTTCTGCAAAAGGAATATTAATTTTAAGTTTCTTAAACATCTCAAAAAAAATTTAAAAATTGTTGATCCAACTTCTGCTGCCTAAGTCCTTGAGGAAAAAGAAGTTGTGGCTTTCTAAATTAGTCTTAGTTGGAGAGACAAGTAATTCTACTTCCTTAGGAATAGGTTCGTCAGGTTTTTAAGTTTCGGCATTTTCTCTCTCAACTTCAATCTCTTTTTGAACTCCAAAATTTAATTCCTTTCCATCCCTTAGATGGACAACTTTAACTTGTTCTTGTTCTTTATTTTTATCTTGAGGATTGATCTCAACATTACTAGGAATTATTCCCTGAGGCCTACTGCTAAGTGCGTTATTAATTTTTCCCAGTTCTTTATCAATGTTTCAGATAGAAAAACTTTCATTTTATAATTAATTACTCATTTGTAGCATCACTTCTTCTATAAACAACTTCTTTTCCTTAACTTGTTGGTTACTACTAAATCCAGTTGGATAATTAGGTCTATAATTAGAATTACCCTGGTTGTTCCAATTTCCCAATGGGCTTATTTGATTGTTCTCTGATTGTTAACTTTAACCACTAGAATTGTTGTTCAAGTTAAAATTAGGATCATTTTTCCAATTTGGGTTGTAATAGTTAGAATATTGGTTATTGTGTCGATTAATAGCATTTATAGTTTCTAATGAAGTTTGAGAATCAATCATTTAACCTAATAAATTTTCTTCAATCACATTGAGTGTTTGAGAAAAATGCATTCCACTTTGGTCTATTTTTCTAGATAATGCAGCAACTTGAGATGTAAACATTGAAATAGCATCATCATCTTGAATACTGGATACTTTCTTTGGATTTACCCTTTTAGAGGGCCATCAAAAATTGTTTGTATTCATCTCTTCAATTATTGAATATGGTCCATCAAATGGGTTAGACAATAATGAACCTCCAACAATAAATTTTATGGTTTAGACATTAACTAACCCATTATAAAAAGTTTAAATGATTAAATAGTCTGGTAGAGCATGACATAGACACTTTTTCAGGAGTTCCTTAAGTCTTTCCCAAGCTTCATATATTGAATCTCCTTCGTACTTAGTAAAAGAAGTAATATCAATTCTAATCTTAGAAATTTTTTAAGGAGGAAAGTACTTAGCCAACAAATTTTGTTCTAAATATCCTTTAGGTTCTAACAGATCATGGTGCTAATGAATTTGAAAAGGAAAAAAAGTTTAAGTCTAACAGCATCATTTGATATGTCAACATATTTAAATGTAGCACACTGTTCTGGAAAACTTGTTAAATGTAAATTTGGATCCTCAGATAGTGTTCTCCTAAACTGATTATTTTGTACCAATTGTATAATTGCAAGTTTAAGTTCAAATGAGTTAGTTGCTACCGTACAGGTTTGAATACTTGAATGAATTTCGTTTGTTGTAGGGTTTGCATAGTCACTTAGGGTCCTTTGTAAATAATGATGTTCATTTTTAGTATTTTGAATCACAATGTTATTTTGTTATATGTTTGTCATTTCTTGAAAGTTGTGAAGTCCTTTTTATTTTCAATTTTTTGTTATTTTTCGTTCTAATTTAGAATCATAGGGCACTAAACCTTCCAATCCTGAACTATGAATGCAAAAGATTAAATTTTAGAAAATAAAACAACTCAAACTAAATAAAAATACTTAAAAATTTTGGAATTCCAGTTTTTTCCATTTTTTTAGACTTTCGAGTTTTTATAAATTTGTAAAATTATTATTTTTTATTTGCAGAAATTAAAAAGTGCCAAAACAAATTTTAATTCTCCAAAAATAAAATATATAATTCAAATATAATTCTTTAAGTCAATAAATTTTGTTGTTTTCTCCCTGGCAATAGCGCCAAAAACTTGACCCAACCCGCAATTACACGGATTTTCATAACTCCAAAAGATTGTCAAAAACTTGGCCCAAATTATATTTAGCAGCTAGTGTAAATAAATGAATTGATTTAGAAAATAGATAATAAGTCTTCACACTAGGAGTACTATCCAAGTATATGTATTGTTTCATGTAATATAGGATTAGAAAATTCCTTAAAAAACCAAGTATTGATCCCACGAGGAAAGCAAAAAATTCTTAATAATAACTTACAAAACCATTATCTAAATTACAAGTAAATATGATAGGAGAACAATATCAAAATGTAAGTAAAAAATTTGTTGTTTTGTTTTATTGATGTCATTTTGTTATTTTGTTGTTGTTTTGTTGTGTTGTTATCATTTTGTTATTTTTTCTTGTTGATGTCGTTTTGTTGTTTTGAGATTCACCGTTCCATCTTCAAAATTTCATCCTTGCAAAATAGTGTTAGCACATTCTAATAACATGTAAATTAAATTTAAAGTGTGACTTGTCTTATATCCTTAGCAAACCTGCAAAATAAAATTAGCAAGAAATTATGTTTTAATTTGTTGATTTAATTTTTTGAATATTTTTTAGTCAACCCGAACAAGATGTCCATGGCTCCATCATCCCAGGGTTGTCGGGGTATTCAGATCTACTTAGTATGAATAGTAATTAAACCAGGACAAAATGAATCTTGTTACCAACCACAGATTTTGTCGTTTAAGAGACATTCGTAGATCCGAACCCTAATGCTAGTGAATTTAGTGTGTTAAATTTGCAAATATTTATCAATATTACAAAATACACATGACAGATACAATAGTAAATATGCAAATTAATCCCAATAAAAATAACTTTAATGAAAATAGTTTTAACATTTCAAAAACTTTAAACTGCCAAATCCTTTAAAAATAACGTAAGTATATGTATCGCTCAAGTAATAAAGGGCTCTAATGGAGTCCTAAATATTGATCCCACAGGGAAGTTGGAAATGCCTATGAGTAAATTCCTAAGATTATAATGTAAACTACAATTTTAAACTACAAAAGTAAGGTGCTAAATTTTAATATAAAGTGATAGAGTGATTGTTAAATAAAATACAATAAAAAGATAAAATTATGTAAACTAATTTCTAAACTTTCAAAAGTAAAATTACAAAAACTTAACAAATGTTTTGTGACAAAGAGTTCAAATTTAAGAAAACATCATTCCCCTTTACAATGAGTATACGGATTGTGAATAAATTAAAATTATTTTAATGATGATATATATATATATTAAAATCATCATGTGGAGGGTATGTGAACTGATGGCTTCTTGTTGGTGGCACTGTTCTGCTTAGTGGTGGTGTTGGGTGCTGCTAGCTAAAGGTGTTTCACTTTTTTGGTTGAAGGAAGTAAGTAGGAGAACTTTTCTCTCTATTTGTTCTGAAGTTACTATTACCAAGCTAGTGGGTTACTATTCCATTGGTTTTTGATTTGGTGGTTTGCTGCTCTGCAAGTCTTTTCCACCTGAGGTGTTGATCTAAACTTCGTGTCTCTTTTCCAGGTTTTGGTACCTTGTTTTGGCTCTTTATTTTGGTTGGGACTATGGAGGTGTGCCCCATTAGTGTTGAATTAAATGCCTAATGGACCCAAGCCACTTATGCTTGTGTTGTAGGAAAAGAAAAGGAAATTCCAAAATCTTTTGAGCATATAATATTCCCTCGCACCCTTCATAATGCCGCAATTGGTAAAGGGACTTGTCCCTATGTGACTCCTCTTGGAGTAAAGAATAACCTATTATCTTTTTTACTTTAGGGGAGATTTTGTCCCTTAATGACTCTATTAAATTTACTTTAATTGGTAAATTTCAATTTGGACACCCAAAGATGGACTATGTTAGAAAATTCTTTGAAAAAATGAATCACGTTGGTGCTTGGAAGCTTAAACTGATAGATGGAAGACATCTTCTAATCAAATTATCTAATGAAGAATACTATGCTAGAATCTTTGTGAAACAATATCTCCTAATAGCTGAAACTCCTATGAAATTGATGAAGTGGACTCCTGATTTTGATCCAAGCAAGGAGGCCCCAATTGTTCCTATATGGTTCAAACTGATGAAGAATACTATTCTAGAATCTTTGTGAAACAATCTCTCCTGATAGCTGAAACTCCTATGAAATTGATGAAGTGGACTCCTAATTTTGATCCAAGCAAGGAGTCCCCAATTGTTCCTATATGGTTCAAACTGCCCAACCTCCCTATACAATATTACCACCAGAATGTGTTATTTAATATTGTTCTTACTCTTGGTTTTCCATTGAAGGTTGATGCTCCAACTTATAACTTGGCTAGGCTAATTGGAGATAGAGTTTTAGTTTAGGGAAGTTGGAAATGCCTATGAGTAAATTCCTAAGATTATAATGTAAACTACAATTTTAAATTACAAAAGTAAGGTGCTAAATTTTAATATAAAGTAATAGAGTGATTGGTAAATAAAATACAGTAGAAAGATAAAGTTAATTAAACTAAATTCTAAACTTTCAAAAGTAAAATTACAAAAACTGAACAATTTTTTTGTGACAAAGAGTTCAAATTTAAGAAAACATCATTCCCCTTTACAATGAGTATACGGATTGTGAATAAACTAAAATCATTTTAATATATTACTCCTGGTTTTGATCCAAGCAAGGAGTCCCCATATGATCTTATATGGTTCAAACTGCCCAACCTCCCTATACAATATTAACACCAGAATGTGTTATTTAATATTGTTCTTACTCTTGGTTTTCCATTGAAGATTGACGCTCCAACTTATAACTTGGCTAGGCCAGTTGGGGATAGCGTTTTAGTAGAAAGAGACATAACCCTGACTGATGTGAAGAGAGTTTGGATTGGCACTCAAGATGAAGGTTTTTGACAAAGCATTGTGGTGGAACAAAGAACTCTTTACTGCCCTCACTGTAGAATGTTTGGGCACATTTTGGAGAAGTTTTATAGGCTTCATCCACCTTCCAAGAAGGTTGCTGACCCCCCTCCCCAAAGGGTGCTACAACTCAAGGAGGGACTAGTTCTGTCCATGATAAAGAGCTAAGGAGGAATTTAGGAGATATAAGTATTCCCATAACTACAAGTATTGAAAGGGAGATCCAACAAAATATGATGAACAATGTTGTGGGTGAAGGGATTGATCACAAGTCAATACCTACTTCCATTGACAACATCATGTTGGGGGAGAGACAAATGGGGGTTGATTGTACTGAAGATAGACAACTAGATATCAACTCTCATAAGGTTGATATTCCTACTATTAATTTGTTAATAAATGTTCTAACTGAGGAATGGAAAGTCCAGAAAAGTAGTAAAGCGAAGAAGGGAATGAATCTTGTTAGAACTCATAAAATTTGGTGTTTTACAATTTTGGAACCTATTTTTACAAAGCACTCTCAAAATATCTTGAGAAAATTTCCTAAATTTACCCATTTTGCTAATTCTAATAATAAAATTTGGCTCTTTGATAGATCTGAGTTACAGTGGTCTGTACTACAAAACTGTTCTCAGTTCATTCAAACTCAATTTTTTATTGGTGCTCATTTGGGCTATGCCACTTTTATCTATGCTGGTTGCATTGCTAGGCATCAGAATACTCTCTTGCTTGACTTAATGCATATTGGTCAATCAATTAATTCCTTCTTAATTTGGGGGGGGAGAGGGGGTTTATTGTGTCACCTCTCCTGCTGAGAAAAGAGGTGGAAGACCTCCTTTACAGTCACCCATGAATAGATTCAATCATTTCTTAATTGAGGCTGCTTTATATGATTTGGGGTTTCAAGTTCCAAATTTTACTTAGAGAAAGGGCTCTTTGTGGGAATGATTTCTTCCACAATTACTTTGATTCCCAAAAATCAAATCAGAAAGGACTGGGGAGATTTCATAACTATTAGCTTAACTAATGTTCTTTCCAAAGTAATTAGCAAGATTATTGTCTCTAACCTCCAACCCCATCTCCAGAATTTCATCAGCACTAATTAGATAGCATTTGTTAAGGGTAGAAAAATTACTGATAACATTTTGTTGGCTCAGGATCTTCTTTTAGACTTGGACAAGAAGTTTATGGGAGGTAATGTTATCTTCAAATTGGATATCAAAAAGGCTTATGACACCATTAACTGGGATTTCATATTGGAAACTCTTTCTACAAGGGGTTTTTCTGAGGGGTTAATTATCCTAAAAAGAAGATGGCTCTACTGCAATAATCATTCTACTTATTTATGCAAATGCCATGGTTACTTTTTTGCTTATAGGGGAATCAAACAAGGGGACTCCTTGTCCCCTACAATTTTTATACTGGCCATGGATTACTTATCCAGATTCCTAAATAAGATGTTTGTTACCTCTCCTCATTTGGCCTATCAACATAAATCCATTATTTGTATCAGTCACCTCTCCTATGCAAATGATGTTATTGTCTTCTTCAATGCTACTAAAACTGCTATCAAGACTTTATACAAGGGACTGAAACACTTTAAACATGCTTCAGGTATGGAATTACATAAACAAAAGTGTCAAATTTTTGTTAGCACTAATATCACTCCACATATAAAAAATTGGATTTCTCAGTATACAGGGTTTAGCCTAGCCTCTTTGCCAATCAAGTACCTTAGTGTTCAACTACTTAAGGGTAGAACAAAGAAAACACAGAACAAAGCAAACACAGTTCAATGATGTGATTGATCAGATTAAAGCTCAACTACACTGCTAGACAAATTCTTTTCTTTCAAATGGGGGGGGGGAATCACTCATTAAAAGTATTCTGACTGCTATCCCTTCTTTTGCCCTTCAAATGTTCACCGTGAAGAAAGGTACTCAAATTCTCTTAGGAAGAATTTTTAATAAGTTTTTATGGGCTGGTAGAAGAAACAGTTTCATTGGCTTTCCTGGCAAAAACTTTGTAAACCTCTCCTTGCAGGAGATTTGGGTTTTAAGGATTTTTAACACTTAAGATTTATAAATCTCTGCAAATTATGGATTAAATTCAGGGCTCAAGATAGTTTATGGGTTCAGTTTATGATGGGAAAGTATTGCAGATATGTACACCCCAATCTTCCTAGTAAAAAATTGGGTGATTCCAGGATATGGATTAAGCTATTGAAAATCAGAAATCAGGCTGAGGAGCTCTTCATTTGGGAGTTGAGAGAGGGGAAAATTAATTTCTGGTTAGACATGTGGGTTTAGAATGGGGATAAGATACTGTGCTCAACTTTAAACCCCAACTTTTAGGGTCAGGTGAAAGATTATTGGTCTAATGATCAATGGAATTCCAGAATGCTGAACACCATTCTAAATAATGATCAAATTCAATTGGTGAAGAATACCCCCTTCTTTATTGATAAAAAGGATATGCTCATCACTAGCATTCTCCCTCACAAAAACTCTCAACATTTATTTATAAAAAAATTCTTCCAGTGGCAACCTGTAGTGTGGTGAAAAGTTTTTGGGGTAAGTGGTTAACTACCTCAATGTCTTTTTTCTGCTGGAGGCTCTGGTTATCTTTTCTCCCAACTAATGATATCTTGAAAATGAAAGGAATGAGAGGACCTTCTTGTTGTTATCTATGTAATGAGAAGGAAGAGACACTAGAACACCTATTTTTCACCTGTAATTTCTCTCAACAGATTTGGTCTGAGCTATTGACACAACTCAAAATTGACCCTATTAATGTTTGCTGGGATAAATTTTTTAATTGCTGGGGGGACTGGCAGGAAGCTAACCTGCTGGTCATTCCCTGCTAGGTTTCTTGGTTTATTTGGATGTGCATCAATCAAGTAAAATATGAGGATATTAAGCCATTGACCAAGTCTGTGGTCTCAAATTGCACCTCTTATATGCAGAAAATTACTCAACACCTGAAATTACCTAATCTCTTTAAGAATTGGATACCTAATACTAAATATTAGTTAATCTTCAAACCATCTATAATTCTATGGACCCCTCCTCCTTCTAGATGGGAAAAAGTTAATACTGATGGTAGTTTTACCAAGGGATCCTCTTGGTTTGGGGGAGTGTTCAAAAACTCCCAAGGGCAGTACATTCTACATTTTTCTTTTCCAACCTGGGTTCTGGATGCTTTGGAGGCTGAGATGATTGCTATTTATTGGGCTATACTGTTTGCTAATTAATGTCAGATCAGGCACTTGATTGTTGAGTCTGAGTCTATAACCCGCATCAAGATTTTGTTGAAAGATGAAGAACCCCCTTGGTAAAATCTAAGGTGGATAAACAAACTGAATAATGTTTTGGGCAGTGGGAGGGTGAAATATAATCATATTCATTGAGAAGGCAATGGCCCTGCCCACTTTTTGGCTACCACGGGAAGGAACTTTGAACTGATTAAAGTTGGAATTTCTCCTTCTTCTTATTTATCCTTTCTCTTACATGGGGACAGTTT
>NW_018164810.1:72372-73055 GCF_001263595.1 Phalaenopsis equestris
TGTATTAAAGCCAAAATAAAATGGATTTGAAAGTTCACCAAGGCTAATTTATGGTTTATTATGATTTATAGGCATGTTATAAATATTTTTTAACATTAATTTAGGCCAATTGACTAGTCTATGGGTTCAATTTGGTGAGATTAGGTCATATGGTCAAAATTGGGGTTTTGACTCAAATAAAAATTGGGCTCAAATCATGGACCAATTGAGCTTGGATTTGGTTTAATTTGGTCATATCAAAAGTGAATTTACGTTTAGGATTGAAATTGGGGCCAATTGACATCGAATTGATGGACATTTGGGTTGAATTTGGGGAATTTGGGCCTTTAAAGGCAAATTTGAGGAGATTTGTTAAAGATGGTTAAATTGGCCAAATTGGGTGATGTAGTAGTTCAGAGAAATGAAATTGAGAATATTTAGTATTTATTAGAATTTTTTGGGAATTTTTCAAAATTTCGGTATTTTGGATTATGGAGGGGTATTTTGATAATTTGGGGGTGTTTTAGGGGTAAAAAGCCAAATGGGTATTTTGGCAAAGTTGAGGTACCAACGATCATTGACAAGCCATGGACCAATGGAAACCCCATTTTGGGTCCTCTACATAGTGGTCTTAGCCAAACCATAGCCCTAGGGCTGGTAGGTTTAGGGGACCATCTACACGAGTATCCCAAAAAGATCAAGGG
>NW_018164810.1:73508-74727 GCF_001263595.1 Phalaenopsis equestris
CCCCCCCCCCCCCCCCCCCGAGTTGGATCAAGATTAATATCGACAAAAGCTGGAATTTTACAGCTGTGGGTGCGGGTGGGGTTTTCAGAAATCACTTGGGTCAATGCCTTTGCTTTTTTGCTTCTCCTATTAAAGTTTCATCTGCTTTAGAAGCCGAAAGCTGGGCTTTTCTGCTTTCTCTTTTGGTTTTTATCTCATGTAATTTCTTCAATATCATTATTGAAACAGACTCTTTATCATTGTTCAAGAATTTTAGTGCCCTTTCTTTACCCAAATGGAATGTACTTTACACTTGGAACAGAATTAAGGAGGTTATAGAAAAATTTAATTTTAATTTTCACATGTCTTTTATTTTTCTTGAAGGGTATTCTCCAGTAGATTGGCTCACAAAGATTGCTAAGGGTAATGTTAATCCTTTTATGGGTGTTACACCTATGCCTCATTTAAAGTGTCTTTTATTGAGCGACTCTCTTGATTCGCCTTACATAAGATTTTAATTTCCCTTATGATTTGCGAGACCCCTTTTATAGTGTTGGTTGCTGCTAATTTTGGGTTTCTTAAGCACATGTATTTTGGTAAATGCATGAACCAAAATTATTTTGGATGCATAATTTTGGTTATGCTGAAAAGCAAGGGCATTTTTGGAGAATTCAGAATCTACTGTTTGGTTTATTGCTATTATTCTTCAACCTTAAGCTGCTACCACTTACACTTTTTGCTAACCTTTCTTTCGTTCTGGTGTAGAGATTATGATATGTTTTTAATGCATAAGGGTCACTTTATCTCTCTCTATATCCTTTGGTTTTGTTTGATCTTCTGTAGCTGTAGTGGAATTTTTTTGACATTTATTAATTGCACTATCTGTTCTAACGCATTGGAGGAGGACTTTATCGGATCAGCTTTTAAGGATGTTTTTGTTGCTTGCTTTGGGTCCTTTAAATCGTTTCTTGCCAGGATAACTTCTATGTTGCTTGAAGCTATCTTTTTGTTTGGTCATTTATATTTTTGTTTTAATGTACCATTTTGATTTTGCTTACTTTTTTTCGTGGTGTTGTACTGTGGATTTTGGAACCCCTAAGTTTATAGTGTATTTTTTTGTTTTTAGTTGGGATCCACTATCCCTCCCATATTTTGTAATATTTCCAGGTATTAACGCGTAAGGAGCCACGAGTTGGCTCTTTTATTCAATATATATATATATATATATGTATATATATAT
>NW_018164810.1:75347-91801 GCF_001263595.1 Phalaenopsis equestris
ATATATACATATATACATATATACATATATTGTTCCATGTCAAATAAGACCAATTCTATTCTTTACGCTCTTTCGAGTGCATAAATAACATTGATTAATGCAAAGTTTGGTCCCTAATTCTGTGGTTAGGCTAGGAGGATACCGGTTGCAACTCCATAGCTCTCACTACTCTCTCACCTGAGGGCTAACAATCTCTCATCATTTTCCAATCAACTGGACAAAATTTGGGGATTTTAATCTATCGCCTTAAATATTTCAATTCTGCATCTAATAAAGTATATTTCCCTATTTATTTGCACTCAAATCCAATAATGACATCGTTTTCCATGAAATCAAATGTTCTTCCTCCAATGTTATTGAAACCATATCCCTTTGGGAAAATATGATTCTCAATATATTTTAACAATTCAATTAGCTAGATCATAAATAAAGATTATAATTAAAATTAACATAATTTATTGAAAATTAAAACTGTATAAAATAAAATTAATTCTTCACAAAGCCATATCTCAAAGTAAGGAGAAGGATAAACAAGACTACTCAGATTTCATAAGAAACATACAACAAAACACAAATTTCATATATAAAAATAAGTTTACAAAATAAAAGAAATAAAAGACACAATTATCTCACAATCCTTCCCAAGCAAATCCCTAGAAGTTCTGTTGAAGTACTTACCCCCCTTACAAGCACTCTCAATTATCTCTTAGAAGCCTAATGAAGAAATGAAGAATAAATCTCTCATAAATCTCTCACCTTCCCTCTTCTCTCACAATCCTTAAAGAAAATTTCTAAGCCCTTGACTTTGTCTCTCTCTTTTTTTCTCTTTCTCACCCCTTGCACGCCACACCAAAACTCTCCAAAACATCTTTTTATTAAAGGCTGCCTCCCTCCAAAAATAAATCAAAATTTCCTCCAAAATTTTCTTCAAAAGTTAACTCTTTTGAATTCAAAAGACATGTCCATTAATCTAAGAGACATGTCCCTTCATAAAAGAACCTTCCAAAGTTTCTAGATGCATTGAATCAATCCAAGGGGTTTTTAGAACAAGTGTTCTTTTTGAATTTTGGGCAAAATTCATCCTAAATTGCCTTAATCAACAAAACCTCATATCTAGCACATTTGGCGCTGGTTCTGGCACATCAGGCGCCAACTTGCTTAAGTTTGCGCTGTTATGAGTTTTGGCGCTTCAGACGCTAAATCTGACACATTTGGCACTAGCTCTCTGTCAAATGGCACTTCTGGAGCCAATCTGGTGCATCAGGCTCCAGCTCTCCATAAAATGACACTTCTGGAGCCAATCTGGCGCATCAAGCGTCAGATATACCAAAATTCACTGTTTTGGCTCCAAATTTTGTCCTTTTTGCTACTTTTGCTTCAAATGACTAAAATTGATATACCTTTAAAAAAAACTTTAAAATACCCTTCCTTAAAGTGAAATATCACCAAAAATAAGCATAAAATGTTTACATAAAACAACATATTATTTTTGTCTATTAAACACTCAAGTTCAAATTATGTTTGGTGATCTTTCTTCATTACAGTTCAGTTTAAATTTTATTGTCTTATTCAAATTTTAGGGGGTGTAACACTTTGGTTTGTTTATGATTTATTAGCCAAATAAATTTTATCATTTTATTATTTATTTTTATTTCAAATGACCAGATCATGATTCACTGGTTCTATCATCCTGGACCATTAAATTTGAGGTTTGATTACTCAAAAATGACAAAAAGATATTTTGTTAGCAACCATGGGTTACCTCCTCTAAATTATCTTCTCAAACTAAGTTACATTTTTAAAGTTCAAGTTTAAGTTTTAATTTCTTTTAGGGTCAATTTTAAGTCATTTGAGTTTTATGTTTGGTTAGCTTTGAGTTGTATGTCGGTTGATTTGTTTCTCTAATTTAGATGTAAGTTGAATCTTAAACATTGAATTTAGTTCAAGTTGATTTACTATGTCTAATTAGGTTTACGGTATAGATCCAATGTTTGTTAGGCTTAAAGAAATTTTATTAAGTTTAGGGTAATTTAGATTTAGTGTTTAGGTTCAATGTAGGTTAAACCTAAAGAAGTTTGCTGAATTCTAAGTTAAGTTAAACTTAAGATTTAGGTCAAGTGTGAGTTGAACCTGAGAGAGGATGATTAAGTCTAATATAGGTTAGACTTAAGATTTAAATTCAGTGTCTGTTGAGCCTAAGGTTTAGGTTGGTTTGGATTCAATTTGGGTTGAATCTTAAGTTTAGGTTGACTTAGGTTCAATTTAGATAGATCCTAAAGTTTAAGTTTAAATACTTTCAATTTAGGTAGAACCTGTAGTTTGATATCATTTAGGTTCAATTTATGTAGAACCTAAGGTTTAAATTCATTTAGGCTCAATTTAGGTAGAGCCTAAGGTTTAATGTCATTTAGGTTCAATTTACGTGGAACCTAAAGTTTTATGTCACTTAGGTTTAATTTAGGTAGAACCTAAGGGTAATTGTCATTTACGTTCAATTTAGGTAGAACCTAAGGCATTTTGGTTAAGTCTAATGCAGATTAGACTTAAAATTTAGGCCCGATGTAATTTAGACCTAGAGATATTTAAGTAAGTCTAATGTAGTTGGACTTAAAGTTTAAGTCTGATGTAGGTTGGACCTAAAGAAGTTTGGGCAAGTTGAGTTTAATTTAGGTTGAATATAAGGTTTGAGATAACTTAGATTCAATGTAAGTGTAAGTTAAGAGCTTTGAGGTGACTTAAGTTCAATTTAGGTTGAATCCAAGGATTTGGGCTAGGTCCAATAAGAATTGAACCTCAGAATTTAGATTAATTAAGTATTAAGCTTAATGTAGATAAATCTTAAGATCTAATTAAGTCAAATTTGGGTTAGACTTAATTAAGGTTTGAGGTTGATTTAAGCATAATGTAGGTAAGCCTTAAGGTTTAATTAAGTTTAATTAGGGTTAGACTTAATCAAGGCTTATGTTGATTTAATCCTAAAAGAAGTAAGGCTTGGGGCTTAATTAAGTCTAATTAGGGTTAGAATTAATCAGAATTTAAGTTGATTTAAGCCTAATATAATAATTCTTAAGGTTTAATTAAGTCGAATTAGGGTTATACTTAAATAAGGTTTAAAGGTCACTTAAGCCTAATGTAAGTAGGGATTAAGGGTTAATTAAGTCCAGTTAGAGTTAGACTTAATTATGGTTTAAGGTTGATTTAAAAGTAAGGCTTTGGGGTTAATTAAGCCTACTTAGGGTTAGACTTAATTAAGGTTTAAAGGTCACTTAAACATAATGTAAGTAAGGCTTAAGAGTTAATTAAGTCTAATTATGGTTAGACATAATTAAGGTTTAAGGTTGATTTAAGCCTAATGTAAGTAGGGCTTAAGGGTTAATTAAGTCTAAGTAGGGTTAAACTTAATTATGGTTTAAAGGTTACTTAAGTCTAATGTAAGTAAGGCTTAAGTGTTAATTAAATCTAACTAGGGTTAGATTTAATTAAGGTTTAAGGTTGATTTAAGCCTAATGGAAGGCTTAAGGGTTAATTAAGTCTAATGAGGTTTAGTCTTAATTAAGCTTTAAAGGTAAATTAAGTCTAATGTAAAGGCTTAAGGGTAATTAAGTTTCATTAGGGTTATTCTTAATTAAAGATCTTAATTAAAGATTAAAGGTCACTTAAGCCTAATGTAAGTAAGGCTTAAGGGTTAATTAATTCTAATTAGGGTGAGACTTAATTAAACTCTTAATTAAAGATCTTAATTAAAGATTAAAGGTCACTTAAGCCTAATGTAAGTAAGGCTTAAGGGTTAATTAAGTCTAATTATGGTTAGACTTTATTAGGGTTTAAGTTTATTTAAGCCTAATATAAGTAAGGCTTAAGGTTTAATTAAGTCTAATTATGGTTAGACTTAATTGATGTTTGAAGGTCACTTAAGCCTAATGTAAGTAAGGCTTAAGGGTTAATTAAGTCTAATTAGGGTTTGACTTAATTAGGTTTAAAGGTCACTTAAGCCTAATGTAAGTAAGGCTTAAGGGTTAATTAAGTCTAATTAGGGTTTGACTTAATTAGGTTTAAAGGTCACTTAAGCCTAATGTAAGTAAGGCTTAAGGGTTAATTAAGTCTAGTTAGGGTTAAACTTATTTAAATTTTAAGGATGATTTAAGCCTAATGTAGGTAAGGCTTAAGGGTTAATTAAGCCTAATTAGGGTTAGACTTAATGAAGGTTTAATGGTCACATAAGCCTATTGTAAGTAAGGCTTAAGGGTTAATTATGTTTAAGTAGGGTTAAACTTAATTAAAGTTTGGATGAATTTAGGGTTTTGAATTTGATTTACGTTCAATTTGAATTGAATCTTAGGGTTTTGGGTTTTACTTGAGTTCACTTGGATTAAACTCAAGGGTTTAGAATTTGACTTGGGTTCATTTGGGTTGAACCGAAGGGTTTAATATTTGATCTAATCAGAAGTCATGATGATTTTAGATCCCCATTCTAAAGGTTTAATATATTAAACCCTAATTTGGGTGAAAACATAACTTTTAAATATTTTAAATACCCCCCTAATGTCTAGACATTTTTATGTGTATTTAGAGTTGAAAAATGACATTTTTTAGTCTAAATGTACTTTTAAATTTTTCCAAGCTAAATTTCCATTTTTTCTGAAATTTTTTATTTTCATAATTATTTTGGAAAATAATTACAAAACCTAGTGAAAATCGGTATTTTTCAATTTTAGGACTTTTTCAGCCTTCGAAAATCAATGAAGATTACCAAGGATAAAAGGGAAATCCCCGATTAATTTTATAATTTTTTAAATGTTAATCTAATTTTTAATAAATTAAATATTACAGTGTGTATTTAATTAAATACTAATAAAAAATTTTGAATTTTTTTTCATAATTTTGCTCTATTTTCTGAGTTCGAGGGTACTTTTATTTTATTTTTAGGATTTTTCTTTCCAATGTTACTCATTTTTAAAAATTTTTGGGATTTTTTGGATTTAATTAAATAGAAAATTCTGATTTTTCTATTTATCCAGTGCGGCTCGAGCTAGATCCTCCGATGGGTCAAAGCTCCATGTGGTGGTGTATGATTTGTGGACCTTTACATGTGGGCGCCACGTGGCCCATTGTTTCATCCATTTCATATGGAAGGATCTATGATCTAACTAGATCATGGTCATTTTATTTCCTTTCCCACTTCCAAAGAAAGGAAATGGATGGCATTGGTTCATCGTCCCTACGAGACGATGGACTAAGAACCCTTCATGTTCAAGGGCTAATTTCTCTGTCGATTTTTTACCAATTTTCATGATGTTTGTTTCTAAAGCTTCATCAAAGCCTAGAGAACAAATCTATACATTGGATTGAAGGTGACATGACAATTTTCTCAAAAAGGACCAAACCTAAGCAAGGAATTAGGGCTAGAGGCCCATACCTTGGTGCAAGAGGCGCAACCTCGATTGGAAACTTTGTGAAGCTTTGCCTTGACTTCAGAGAGCTCTCCATTTGGGCTTAAGTATGTGCTGGATGGAATGGTGACCCGGTTTCACCTTGGGATAGGTTAAAGCTTGTGTGTTGGCTCAATTTTAATTGGGGAAGTGTCATAAGGTCATGCTATAGCTTATGAAGTGCTTGGGATGACGTTCCAACAATGTTTGTACTAACCCAAAAATTTGCCCTAGTTTTGTGGTGAGAAATTGGAGATTTTCAGTGGATTTGAGGGGCTTAAGCGATGGGGGATTGATTGCTTAGGGAACTGAGAAGATTTTCTCTATTGAATGTGTCAAAATTTAGAGGTTGTATCTATTTTATCTTCTTGTGGGGAGCTTTCAGGTTAGCAATTTAAAAAGTTAAGTAGTGGTGATTTAGGAAAGTTTAAGGAACCCAGAGGATGAGATTTTGGCTGAAGATGGTCAGGTTTTGTCTTTCCTATGGTGTGCTCATAATAACTTCCAATATGGTGGACAAGATGGCTAAAGGAAGGCTCCTATCCTATTGGAGAGTTAGTGAGGTGGATAAGGGGCCTAGTAATGAGCTGGGCTGATCAGTTCAACCTAGTCCAACAAGAGGTGATGTGGCATTCATGAGGGGTTCCTTATACTCTCTTTCCTCATGATGAATTTCTAACTTTGGTTCAAAAATAGTAGCTTTCTAGGTGGCTTAATATGTCCCATGGATTTGGTTTGCATGATAGGTCTATGGGTTATGGTTGACCAAAAACAATAGGCCATGAATTGGATTTAGATTTGGGTATCACTCATGGACTTATGTGTCATGTATGGGTTTAGGTTGCCATGAGATTAAGATTTGATTATTTGTCTTAAGAATCAAATTTAAGTTTAATAGGTCTTGATTTTACCTTCCTTTAATTAATTAAAAAATTAATTAATTAAAAAATGAAATTAAGCCATAAAAACAAAGGTTGACCAAAATGATTTAGGGTTGACTAAATGGTCAATGTGGTGATTGTTGGGTCCAGGGTTGACCAAAAGGCCAATGTGGTGACCATTGGGTCCAGGGTTGGCAAAAGGGTCAATGTGGTGACCAAGTCAAGGTTTGCATCATTGATTTGATCAACCTAGAGTATCATCATAATTTGGGCTCAAAGAAGGAACACTAGAAATTTGGTCTAATTTTTAGGGTTGGGGAACCTCAAGAAGTCAATGTTGGTAGACTCATATCCAAGATGGATTTAAGGATAATGATGATCATTGGGCTTTTAGAAGAGTGTCTAAGGATCTTGAGCTAATGTGGATGGTTCAAAACATGTCCTATTTATAGATAAAAATTTAGGGTATATTATTATAAAAGTGAGGTCAACAAGCGTGTATTGGAGTTAGACACCCCATAATGAGACCTATACTTTCATGGCCTTTCTTCTTTGAGGGAAGGACCCTCGAGAGTCATCCCTCATGTTAAAGTAGGGATCAACTTCAATTTTCTATTTCATGAGCGTGGTATCATATGCTACTCTTATAACTTGATAGAACCTCAAAACAATAAGGAGAAGCAATAATCTTAGGATTATAGATTTTTATTTAGTCAAATGTAAAGAGAAACAATGTCTGCATAAACTTTTAGCTCATGATAACCTAAGTAACGGGTGCCTACAGGATGTTAAAACTGAATCCTTTAAATTATCACAACTAAGGCCTATCTTTGATGGCCAATATTCTTGATGTGACCTTTTTTAGGTTTTCATGAAGATGAAAAGTAAAGTAATTTACTTGATCTAGTTATCCAAGGAATTGTCCAGCTCCAATGAAGATTTAATGATAGTTTTGATCCAAGTTCAAAGGGTGTTGTCACCAGCATTCTTAGACGTACATACATTATTTCCTTCAAGTATGTAAAATGCATCTCTCACTACTTTTTCAAACCAAAATCGGGATCATATATACCACTTTATAGAAAATGGTGTTGTCACCAGCATTCTTTGTAAGAGTGCAATTGAGCCGCACCTTATTTTGACTAGATGCACCGTTGATATACAAGACACGTCGATACCACTTCTTTATTAGACTCGCTCGGCTTGGAGAATTCAGCTAGGAATTCAACTATGTCTTGAGGCTTGATGGCATTTTTAGGCACGTAGAAAACATAAAACTCATTTATTTTCATTGCTCATTTGAGAAGTCAACACGAGTGTTCCATCCTGGTGAGGATTGACTCAGTGAATGGTTCATGATAATCATGATCATATGGTTTTGGAAGTATGGGTGGACCTTGAGGGTATAAATATTGATATACAATATTAATTATTTCAATTGTATACCTAAACTCCGCTCCCAAGAGGACTTGGTGACATAGTAGTCTAAGAGCAATTTTTCTTACTCTTCTTGAAATAAAACTTGGCTAATGGCCTCAGGTCTAACTTCCAAGTGTAGGGAGTATTTCATCCAGCTTTGGGCTTTAGACAAGTGATGTTGATGCTAGAGAGCCTTTTAATTTTTTTAGTGCTTGTTCACATTCAACTGACTGGCTGAAGGTCCATGCTTGCCTAAAGATTTTGAATAAAGTGACGCACCTGTCGCAAGACTTTGAGAAGAAATGGCGGAGCCTTGCAATTTGTTCAGTCAGTTTTTGGACTTCCACAATATTCTGGGGGATGTTATGCTTATTAATGTTGGAGCCTTCTTTAAATTAGCTTTCCTTTCTTCATGGGTAAGGAGATAAGTGATGAATTTTTGTATTGTTGCACTAAATATGAATTTTAGTGGATTAAGTTTCATGATAATTTTTTTTAGTATTTTGAGGATTTCTTTTAAGTCCTAGTTGTTTTGTTTGAGTGTCATGTTGTTTACGAAAGCATTATCTATATACACCTCAATATGTTTTCCTTTTTATTGTGTAAAGATTATATTCATCAGGCGTTGGTAGGTAGTCCCAAAACTTTTATGCTTGAATGGCATTACATTATAACAAAAAGCTCCCTCACTAGTGATAAATACTCTATTTTGTGTTAATTGGGTTCATCTTTTTTTTGTCACAGCTAGAGAAGGCGCCAAGGGAGCTAATCATTGAACGGTTAACTGTCACTTCTGCAAATGTGTCAATCTATGGGAGGGGATAGTTATGTTTCAGGTAGGTGGCATTCAGATTGGTGAAATTAATGTGTGTTTACCCATTTTCATTCAATTTATGGACCACAACCATGTTATTCACCCATATAGGGTATTGGACATGTTGAATGTAATCAATTTTTATAGCTTTTGCACCTCTTTTCATATCAACTAAGCCAATGTGATTGCAATGTCCTCGTCTTCTGCTTAATTACTTAGACTACTAGATTAAAGTTAAAACAGTGACCTGAAACATTGATTGGGACCCCCAAGAATTTTGGATGATAGACAAAAGAAGATGGCTCATTAGCTCTAATGATTTTGGACTAGCTTATCTTTGTGACCTGCATCAAAAATATTACTCAACAGGACAAATTTACTAGCATTATTATCATCAGCATGGATGTTCTAGATTGTCTCACTTACTCAAGGCCTTCCTTCACTGAATGTCATGGTCATGTGGCTTTTGGTGAATGGTTTTAATAGCACAATGTTAGCAAGTGCAGGCTACTCTAGGTCACCCAGGACAGTGATCACCTTCTCATCATCTGGAAACTTCACGACTACATGGTACATGTAAGTGATTTCTATCAAGGTGTTGATCAAAAGGGGACCAAATTTGACAATGTAGTGTGGATAGAATTCACCATGCAAAAATCTATCTTGTAATTGAATTGCTTCTCACTTCTTCTCAGATAACTATCAAGCAAGGGTTTCTAGAGCTTTTTTCCTCTCTCAAGAAAATCCATAGAGTGGCTCTAGCATGACCGAAAAACATGAGGTGTGCAAACCCATTTTTTTGTCAAAAACTAATTTGAAGGGAATATTCATTGCACTTTCAGTGGCAATGTGTATCATTTAATCTTGTAAATATCAAACAAGGTTATGATGCAAAAACTATTATTGTATGGATTACCCTTTGATGTAGTTATGTGTCATTAAAATTGATGGAAGGATGTGAGCCACAACACAACCTAGGAGAGGTTGCACATAATTCACCTTTTTAAGGCCTCTTCATGCTGGCTTAGTGGGAATGACTCTCCTCCATTTTATTTGAAAATGACATGAACTATGTTGGGTATATAAATCTTGTTGGCTCAAAAAGTCTTATTTAACTTTTCTTTAATAAGAGACTTTATCTATCATTGGGTGGATTCTTCATGCACCATAATCTCCTTTAGCATCTCAACTTTGTTAAATCCTTAATCAAGCTTCATATATGTCGACACTCCTCATTTTCATGATTGTGGTCCTAATGGTTCACATGTTACTTGTTCAGGTTTTAGAGAAAAAGCTCTAGCTTTCATCGAGATTAGCTTTTTGCAATAATCTTTATTTTGGATGGCCTCCATTATCTCGGTCATTGAAGGTCTTAGAGCAATTTATTTTAGGTATTTTGTAAGCAATTGGTGATCGCTCCTCATAACAAATAGATTGTTGCACCTTTTATCCGTCTCAATCTTCTTGATAATGGGCCCTATCAGCCACCCATTTATCTAAGT
This sequence comes from Phalaenopsis equestris, assembly GCF_001263595.1. Classification (NCBI taxonomy): domain Eukaryota; kingdom Viridiplantae; phylum Streptophyta; class Magnoliopsida; order Asparagales; family Orchidaceae; genus Phalaenopsis; species Phalaenopsis equestris. The sequence goes on from NW_018164810.1 coordinate 85,393, forward strand.
ATCCCGTGAATCATCTAAGTGAGCTCAGATAGAAGAAAAAAGGTTGTACGTTCAAGGATGGTTCACTTCAACGGTAATGATTACTTGCTTAGTTTTAAAATTAATTTAGGGGAGTTGTACTCTTCCATCAAGACATAGTTATTAGCTACTTCAAAAAACTTATGAAAATATAGTTGTGTAAAATTTATGAAGTTCACTTTGTTTTGCAATGGCATCAATAACTTGATGTGGTATTTTATGAATAACAACGTTAAGCTTTTAAAGTTGGGATTCTATACATATCTTTATTAAGTAATATAAGACTTTCTTTTTAAGTCTCAAATATCAATCCCACGGGGAAGGTTTAAATTTGATGTGATAAATTAACTAAGAATCCCACGGGGAAGGTTTAAATTTGATGTGATAAAGTAACTAAGAAATTCACTAAATTAACTAAGAAATTCATAGAAATCAATTAAAATTACTGTCACTAATTTCGAATGTTAAAGATACTATCAAAGTTAAATTATTTACTAGTAGAAGAATTTAAAAGCAGGTTTTAAAATTAATAATTATTAAACTATTAAACTATGTTTATGTGATGAAGTTTTCTAATGTGAAAAAGCATCTTTCTCACTAAAATGAGTTTTTGGTGAAATTAGATGAGATAAATGGTTTAGATATGTATTGTGCCAAATAGGAGCAATTTTAAGTATCTACCGTGATGAAGTGTTATAGAAACTCATTGTATAGAGAATTGTTGGCTAGTCTCAAGTTTAGTCTTTAAATTCATGGTTAGGTTGGCAGTATACTTGCTTTCACTCTAGAACTCACACTTCCCTTCCCCTGAAAGCTAACTCTCACTTTAGTTATTAAACACTAAAATCAAATTTGGGATTTTTAGTCTATCACCCTAGAAATCTCCAATTCTACACCCAACAAAGTTTATTTCCCTATTTATTTGCACTTAATCCCATGAATGAAATACTCCTTCATGGACTTATATGTGATTCTCACTCTGTTGTAGCACTCATACTCTATTTCCAGGATCATATGTTTCACAATATATTTTAACAATTCAATTGGCCAAATCGAAAGTAAATTAAGAGCTGAGTTGAAAAACCATCACAATTTATTTTAATTTTTAACATTGGTGCATCCACATTACCTCTTCATTTCACCATATCTCAGAGTAAGGAGAAAGATAAAGGAATTTACTCAGACTTCATGAGAAAGGTACAACAAAACATAAATTTCATATATAAAATAAAGTTCATACAATAATAATAAACAAACAACACTTATCTGATACTCTTTCTCAAAGCAAATCATTTGTAGCCTGTCTTAGAAAATGTAGGCAGAAGAAATTTCTCACTTCTCTTCCTCTCCAACACTTCTTAGAGAAGAATTCATACTTAAACTCACCACAAAGACACAAATTTCATATATAAAGGAAAGTTCATACAACAATAATAAACAAACAACACTTATCTGAAATTCAAATCATTTATGGAATGGCTTGGAATGTAGGTGTGTTGAAATGAGTTGACGAGGTTGAAATGGTGCGAAGGGTGGGGGTTTCTTATCAAATTCGGCCCTAAATATAGCCTAGGTCGATTCTCCAATAAGTGCATCCAAAAGCTCTTCAAAAGCGTCCAAATTTGTCAAAACTTCTAGAAGTGGGGCTTCCACTAACACTGGTACCATCAGCGCCCATCCTGGCACCGTTGGCGCCAGAGGTTTGTAATTAAATCCAAAGTTCCTATCAAACAACGCCATTGGTAAATGACACCGTCAGCGCCCAGTCTGGCACCGTCAGCGCTGAACAAATTTTGATCTTCTCCATTTTTGCTTTAAATTTCATCTTTTTTGCTTCCTTTTTGCTCAAAGTCCTCAAAATCAACAACCAAAAAAGGGGTATAAAATATCGGTCTAAAAATGCATAAATTTTTTTTGTATCAAAATACCCCAAACTTAAATGTTACTTGTCCTCAAGTAACTCCTTTACTATATAAAAATATGACTTATGGTAAAGATTTTAACTTCTAGATTTCCATATCTTAGTTCACTAGATAAAATAGTATCACTTAAGAAAAATTCAAAACAACTCCAATTAATACTAAAGGTATAAGAATATCTAGTAGTTAAGTCTAAGATTTTTTATTCTCTATTCTTCTCAAGGAAAATTGCAAATTATTCATATTAAAGACACTTAGAATATCCATATGAAAAAGAACTTCATGAAACTTTACTAGTAAATATGCTAATACTGAAATATAAGTTTAGAAAATGTAGTCAAGCCTTCGTTTTGAAGTTGATTCAAGTGAAGCCAATTTTTAATTAAGCATATCCTCAAGCTTCTCCTCACATCTATTAAGCTTCTCACATCTATTTTTCTTTTCTTTTTTTTCTTTTCAGGATCATTTTCAATCCTTTTTCTTTTCTTTTCTTTTCTTTTCTTTTTTATTTTTTTTCTTTTCAGGTGAGGATTACTATATCGGGATAGCCTTTAATGATTTTGAACTTCACTATCCCCTTCTTAAAAGTAAAAACATTTCACATTTCTACACTTTATAAATCTATATTAGCTTTAAAGATTTTTCATAATGTAAAATGTTTCTTTTTACATGAATCTCTAAGATTTTTAATGCTTCAAAAATATAAATTCCTTTACTAAAAATAGGAAAACATAGTCTTATTCTATCATACCAAATAATCTTAATCTTTAAAATTAACCTTTATTATTAAAAAATTTTACTTAAGTTTACTATATATTTAGGAACATAGATATAGTTATCTAAAGTTATCCTCTAATACCAAAGGCCATGTTAGCAATTTTTACAATATTTTGAAAATATAATTAATAGAGGACAAATAAAATTAAATTTCTTTTCTTAAAAAGTAATTTATCTTCTCCCCAAATTTAAATTTTTAAAAGATTTTAGCTGAAGAACTTGAAAAATTAAGGGTTAAAGAAAACATTTAATACATAAAGAAAGACATACCTGTTGAAGGTTCTGATTTGAAACTTAACTCTGAAATATTACAGGTGCAAATATAAAAAGCTACAAGACTTAAAACATTAAATAGCACATAAAACATAAAAAAAATTTGTTGAAAAAGAGTTAACTACAAATACATCCAACAAAGTACTAAAAAATAATAACAGTATTAAAAACAGTCTCACAACACATCATATAACAAAATAAAATACCACAGTTCACAAACAAACAGTTTCTAAAATACAGTACAAATAAACAAAAACTAAACAAAAATCTAACTAAAGCATCACCAATCATTGTCTTCTTCTTTTTCTTCTTCCACATCCAGATTTTGTTGCTGATATGGAGTAAAAACAAGGTGAGTAGGAAATTGAACTGAGTAAGCATCCTTCATGAATTTAACACATCATCATAAGCAGCATTGTATTCAAAGTTTTTTCTTAACAAATCATCAAAATGAGCATTTATGCCCTCCATATTTTCTATTCTATGATCCATTCTCAAAATATCTCCTTGTTGAATCATCATTTGCTCCATAAGTTCTTGGATAGTAGGGGAACTAGAAGTACCTGAAGGAGAAGTGTTCTTGGATAGTAGGGGCACTAGAAGTACCTGAAGGAGAAGTAATATCATTGGTCCTACTTCCAGATCTCCATCCAACATGAGATTCATAAGACTTGATATTAGCAGGCCCAGCTGGTCTTAGTGGTTCAATCCACTCCTCCTCTTATCTATAAACAATTCCTGCCTATTCACATAGTATGAAGATCAGGGTAGGGTGTGTTAAACCTCCAGTAGTCTCTCCAAAAGCAATAGATCTAGTGTTTCTATAAATAATAGATCCTACATCTATCATTTTCATCTGTTGGATACAAAAGTTTAAGATGGCTCTATCCCTTATAACCTCACTATGATGATTCGCAGTATAATTCTTCTAAAAATAAAATAGTGTCAGGCCTTAGATACTACATTTAACATTGAATGAGAAAAGTTTACCTTAATTCCATTCTTCACCTTCCGGGTTCCTCTTCCATCAGAAAAAAAAAGAAATAACCTTGCCCAAGTCCTCAGTCGTAGTAGAAAATGACTTATATTGGCATACACATCTTTCAACTGATAAAATTCATTAATTTTACTCGGAGTAAACTCCACCATTTTCTCTTGAACAAATACAAAGTTTTTAGAAGTCTCCATGAAATTTTCATAGAACTCCATCACTATATCAATAATCGCCTCAACAGTAAAGTAGCAGAAATTCTCCCACTGCTGAGCATTGATTATTCTCTCGACTTCACCTCCCAATTTTTAAATCCTCGATCTGAAATCACTTTTTTAGTGTTACATAGACTATTGAAGAAAATGTTCGCTTTGTAATTGAAAAACTTTTGATCATCAACTAGGCTACTAAAGAAGTTTTCTAGACCTCAACCAAAAGTGAGGTCAAAATAGGTGTCATGGTAAATCTACAAAAATTTGATAAAATCCAAAAAAATTCCCAAAAATTCCAAAAATCCCAATGTGGAATGCTTTAAACTTAAATATACTAAGTAAGAGTTCTTCACCAAAGGATTTTCTCAAAATCCTCCAAAAAAATCTCAAAATTTTGGATCTCGGCAATGTGAGATAAATCCTTGGTGAAAATCAAAAATTTTGAGTTCAAAGTGTAGCTCTTACCTAGAGAAGATGAAATCCAAGCTTTGCTTTCCTAGCAATCCCTAGGTGCATAAACCGAATGTTAAAGGTGACTCAAGGGGTAAAAATGGTGTTTAACTATGTAAATAGCGAATTTTAAAGGTGTTAGGGTCGGTTTGGGTTGAGGGCGCTATCGGCGCCCATCTAGCGTCGTCGGCGCCAGAGGCCAAAATTCACAATTTTGAATTTTTCAATTGTTCATTTTCTCTCAATTTACTCCAAAGTTTATTTAGTCTTTTTGAACATTAATTTTTATTTAAACATAATTCACAAACAAACATTTTCACAAACAACACCAAATTAATTTTTATATATGAAAATACACTTTTTACAAATACATTTTTCTAATCACTTTTCCACATCTTCAAAGCAAAGTAACTTATAATTCAGCATCGAAATCAAGTCACAACACTTGAACACTGACACAAAACTGTACACATAATCTAAGTTCTAAAGCAAAGTAAAGTAAATCAAATCCACACAATTACATTAAAGCATAAGTATTTTAAAATAGTAGAGTGATACACCTAAAATATATAGTATTTTTAGACATATTTTTATACGTATTTTTGAGATATTGCGCTTTAACTGCGCTTTAATGGAAGGTATTTTTGTGTTTTTCTTGTAGATACAAGTAAAAATGGAAAAAATACTTAAAGGGGTGAAAAAGGATCAAATTTGGAGCAAAAATGTGAAAAATTGTGCTAAAGAGTTTTACCCCCTAAGCGCCAGATCCGGCGCTTAAGCATCGGTTAAACAGAGAAGACCACGCCTAAGCACTGAGACCCCGCGCTTAAGCGCCAATGACAGTTACTATACAAGTAAAATCAGTTTTCATGAATTTTGAAGAGGTTTTTGAGGCATCCATTGACTTAATAGGAGGTTGTAACCACCATGGACAAAAAATTATCATGAAAGGATGCATCTCTTGGGCAAATACATCGAATCAAGATACATTTTGAAGAGATCCCAAGGCACCTCTTGGAAAACTATAAAAAAAGAAGAGAGGACTTAGAAAAGAGTCCTGAAAATATAGGCAAGTTTTGAAAGTTCTTTTCTGGGGAGTTAGTTCGGAGAGATTTTTAGGAACCACTTTTTATTTACTTTATCCTTTTTGTTATTTTGTTTTAAGTGATTGTAAAAGAGAAAAGATTCAAAGGAACTTCAAGAGTTTGGTGGAGGAATTGAAGTTAAATTTTTATCTTTTTGCTTTAGTCTACTTTTGGTTTTAATCGAGACTTATTGTTTGTTTGACAATGACTTCCTCTTTTAAACTAAATTGTAGTTTTATTTTCTCTATGGATTTTGAGTAGTTTTCTTTATTTTTCTTCTTAAAATGATAAGTAATTAAGTTTTGGATGGAAGTTGTGGAGAGTATTGATCTTTAATATTAGAAAAGTTATGATGATTTAAATCCATGCACTTCATTTACTTCTTGATTTGGCCAATCCAGATGTTAAAATTTATTATGAGAACATGTAAGAACCATGCTGGCATTATCTCAATCAATAATAGGAAAGAATTACATGAGGTTGTATAAATGAGAATGTAGTTCATATGATTGAGTGCAAATAAATAGAGAAATATTCATTGATGGGTGTAGAGTTAGAGGACTTTAAAGTGGCAGGTTAAAGACCCCAACTTGGTTTATTGTTTTAGGTTCTCATACAAGAATGTTAGCCCCCAGGTGGAGGGAATCGAGGGAACTCTAGAGTGAGAGCTAGTATCTTCCCTAC
>NW_018164810.1:93280-97487 GCF_001263595.1 Phalaenopsis equestris
ATGCTATACCAGATTGGTTAATAATTCAAATCTTTTATAATGAATTAATTGGCTCTCTTAGATCTATTATCGATGCCACTGCTGGTGGTCCATTGATGTCAAAATCATTTCATGACGCTTATGCTTTAATTGAAGAGATGGCTACCAATAATTTTCAATGGCCTTCTGAGAAGGTGAATCCAAAGAAAGTAGACAATATTCATGAAACTGATGCATTTACTATGTTAGCAAATCAAGTTGCTGCAATTTCAAAGAAGTTAGGCTAATTTTGGAATGATTTTTTCTCAACAAATTTTCATGATTGAAGAGAATTCATTAGGCCAAATGATAGATTCTCAAGCATCATTAGAAACTTTGAATACCATAAATAGTAAGCAAAAAAACCAATATTCCATTTATTATAACACAGGTTGCAAGAATCATCCCAACTTTAACTGGAATAACAATTCAGGTGGTACTAATCAACAATGGGGGAACAACCAATTTGGGAAACTAGAACAACCAAGGGAATAATAATTATAGATCTACTTATCCTCTAGGAATCAACATTAATACACAATCTAAGGATAAGAAGTTGTCATAGAAGAAGTGGTGTTACAAATGGGTAATCAGTTACAAAGTCAAGGAGCTACAATTAGAAATATTGAGAATCAACTTGGGCGAATCACAAGTTCATTAAGTAATAGATCCCAAGAAACACTTCCTAGTAATACTAAATCAATTCCAAAAGTCCAGAATAAAGAGCAAGTAAAAGTCATACAGCATAGAAGCGGAAGAGAGTTGGAAGGTAGGGTTCAAAAAGAGATTGCAGTAGAGAGAGAAGAAATTGAAGAATCAAAAGAGTACGCTCCGAAAGATTTTGAAAGACCTATTTATCCTCAGAAAATTGATTTAGAAAAACCATCACCTTCATTTCCTCAGAGACTTTGACAATAGAAGTTGGATAAGAAATTTTCCAAATTTTTGTAAATATTTAAGAAGCTTACAATCAATATTCCATTTGCTGAAGCATTAGAATAAATGCTAAGCTATGTAAAGTTTATGAAAGATATTCTCAATAGAAAAAGGAAGTGTGAAGATAATGAGACTGTTGCACTTAGTGAGGAGTGCAGTTCTATAATTCAAAAGAAACTTCCTGACAAGCTTAAAGATCCTGGTAGCTTTACAATTCCATGTGCAATAGGAGAAAGATTTTATGGGAAAGCTTTTTATGATTTAGGTGCAAGCATTAACCTTATGTCATTATCAATATTTAAAAGATTGGGATTAGGAGAAATAACCCCTACTACTGTAACTCTATAGTTAGCATATTGTTTAATAACTTATCCTAAAGGAGTTATAGAAGATGTCCTAGTGAAAGTGAATCAATTTATCTTTCTTGTTGATTTTATTGTGCTAGATATGGAGGAAGATAAAGAGATACCTATCATTTTGGGGTGACCTTTCTTACCCATCCTTTCCTACCCACAGAAAGAGTAATGATAGATGTACAGAAAGGGGAATTAACAATGCACGTCAATGATAAAATTATTACTTTTAACACTTCAAAGTCAATGAAATACCCTGCAAAAGGTAAAGATGATGAATGCTATAAAATGGATGTTACAAGATATCTGAGTGAATTTCATTTCAAGACTACTTATTAAGACTACTTATGAAGAAAAATTTAAAGAAAAAGATTTGGAACACGAGTAAGAAGATGAATTAGATCAATGTGTAAACCTTTCTAAGGAAGATTCAAGTTATGTTCAAGAAAGTTTTGAAATTTTGGACACAATAGATAAAGACAAATAATTTTGTCCATCTATTGAAAAACCTTTTGAACTTGAGTCAAAATTACTTCCTGAACATTTAAAATATGCCTTTTTAGGAGATTCCTCTACTTTACCTGTTATAATTTCCTTGAAGTTGACAATGGAAGAAGAAGAAAAGATGATGAAAATTCTGAAAAATTATAAGAAAGTCTTCCTAATCCCCAGCATTTTTTAAATTTGCAATTTTACCCTCCCCATATTTTAGATAACATGTTGGCTATCCTAATTAACCATTAATGTTGCAAACATTTTAGTAGACACTTTTTCATAATTTTCACCCACTTTACCCTCTCATGTGACCTATTATTAATTGATTTAGGGTTGAGATGTAAATATTATACTTAGCATTATTTCAAAGAAAGGAGGAGTAACTGTAACTGTGAATAAGCATAATGAGTTAATACCTACTAGATAAGTTACATGGTGGTGAATATGCATTGATTATAGAAAATTAAATCTTGTCACTAGGAAAGATCATTATCCACTATCCTTTCTAGATCAAATGCTGGATAGACTAGCTAGGCATAAATACTTTTATTTTCTAGATGGATATACCGATTATCACCAAATTTAAATATCTCCTGAGGATCAAGAGAAAACAACATTTACCATTCCTTATGGTATTTTTTCTTTTAGAAGAATGTCCTTTGGTTTATGTATGCCCCTGCTACATTTCAAAGATGTATGATGGTAATTTTTTATGATTTAATTGAAAAAGAGATTAAAGTATTTATGGATGACTTTTTAGTATTTGGAATTTCCATTGACTCATGTTTAGAACATTTATCTAAAGTTCTAAAGCGCTGTGAAGAAACAAATTTACTCCATAATTGGGAAAAATGCCAATTTATGGTAGTAGGAGGAATTTATTAGGTCATCAAATATCAAAAAATAGTATGGAAGTAGATCCTACTAAAATTCAACTGGTCGCTAATTTACCTTATCCAACAAATGTAAGGGAAATTAGAAGCTTTTTAGGACATGATAGATTCTACAGGCGATATATTAAGGTCTTCCCTATGATTGCTAAGCCTTTATGCCATTTACTGGAGAAAGATGTAATTTTCAATTTTGATGAGGAATGCCTAAAGGCTTTTAAATTATTAAAAGAAAAATTAATCATGATACCAATTATAGTTTCACCAAATTGGGAAAAACCTTTCGAACTTATTTGTGATGCAAGTGATTATGCTGTTGGAGTTTTTTTAGGACAAAGATATGATAAAATTTTCAAAGTTATTTACTGTGCTAGTAAAACTCTTAATGAAACTCAAATTAATTATACAACAACTGAAAAAGAGTTATTAGCAATAGTATATGCCTTTGATAAATTGAGATCATATTTGATTGAAACTCATTGTATAGTGCATACAGATCATTCTGCTATTAAGTTCTTAATGAAAAAGAAGGATACTAAACTGAGACTTATAAGATGGATTCTTATTTTACAACAATTTGATTTTGAAATAATAGATTGTAAGGGAACTGAAAATCAAATTACTAATCATTTGTCTAGGCTTTAATTAGAAAAACCACTCTGTTTTGAAAATAAAATAATGAACATTTAATTGTTCACTGTAAATGAGTGGCGTGTTCCGTGGTATGCCAACATTGTGAACTATATTGTTAGTGATCTTAAACCCTATGGAATGACATAACAATAAATAAGGAAATTTATTTCTAAAGCTAAGACTTATTTTTTGGATGACCAATATTTATATAAACAAGGAAATGACCTGATCATTCGAAGAAGTGTACCATTACCCTAAACCCTAAAAGAAACTTACGAAATTATCTAAAAATGTCATAATTCTGATTTTGGGGGACATTTTGGTGTTGATGGAACAGCATACAAAATTCTACAATCTGGATTTTATTGGCCTACAATATTTAGAGAAATTAATGCTTATATCAAAACTTGTGATAGATGTTAAAGAGTAAGCAATATTTCTAAAAGAAATGAGATGCCCCTCAATTATATGCTAGAAGTTGAAATATTTGATATTTGGGGATTAGATTTCATGGGACCATTTATACCATCTTTCAAAAATTTATATATTCTGTTAGTAGTGGACTATGTGTCCAAATGGATAGAAGCTCTTGCTTTACCTCGATGTGATGCTCACAGTGTTGCAAAATTTTTGAAAATGAACATATTTTATAGATTTGGGATGCCGAGAGTTATCATTACTGATGGGGGGAAGTCATTTCAGAAATGTCATTATGGAGAAGTTATTAAAGAAATATCATATAAATCATAAGATTGTTACTGTTTATCATCCTCAAACAAGTGGTTTGACTGAATTATCCATTTGGGAAATTAAAAGAATTATAGAAAAATCTGTGAATCCAGCAAAAATGGATTGGTCAGTCAAACTTGACTATGCTTTATG
>NW_018164810.1:97834-102243 GCF_001263595.1 Phalaenopsis equestris
ATAGACTGAAACCTTATTATATAGGGGATCAGCATAAATATAATGATGGAATGATGTTGGGTCAACCAAAATGAGCATTGGTTACGTCAGGCTGACGACGTAAAACCAAGTGCTTTGTGGGAGGCAACCCATAGTTATCAGTGTGTTTTTGCTTTGATTATTGTTTTGAGTCTGATTAAGAAATTTGGGGTAGTACTTTTAAATTTATTATGTGCTAGTAATTATTTTTAGACTTTATTTAGTAACCTAGACATGTTAGAATGAGAATTTGGATGTTAAGTTGTCTGGTGCAAAAATGTGCACTAGCGCTTTAGCGCTAGATCTAGCGCTTAAGCGCGGCAGTTTAATCACATGTGCAAATTTTGATTTCTATAAGATATAACTGCAATTTAGTTGGAATAAATGTGTCTTGGCAGTTTCTAGTCGTTCCTAGAAGTTATGAGGGGGAATTAGGTCTATAAATAGACGGGGTTTGTGAAGGAATTTCACCCCGGATTATTTTTAGCCCTAAAAGTCTAAGAAAGAGAGATTTAGAGAAAGTGTCTTCATGGGAGATGGATTTGAAGAAGAAGGAAGAAGCCATGAGGAAAAAGTTCATTATTCAAAGTGCACAAGAGATTTATAACGGTTTCTTAGCCATTAGTATTGAAGGAATATCGGAGAAGATCAATAAGATGGAGAATACTATATATATATATTAGAGACTAAGGTGCTTGAACTGCATGCTCATCTAGAACATATTGGGTGGCAACTTAAGATGCAATTCAGCCATAACAGTTATATAGAGGAAGTGGATAAGGTGATGTTCCTTAAGCAAAAGTGGATTGAAGATGATAGTATTAGAGCTCGTCACCACCGTTCATTTTATGAACTCTATATTCCTGGAGAGACTACTGAGAGACAAGAATTTGTTCCTTCTAATGAAGAGCAGCATTAAGTTAAGTGTTAGGAATTGTGTGTTAGTGTTTATGTCTTGTGTTTAGTGTTTGTGTCACTTATGTGTTTAATTGTAAAATGTGTGTTAAGTGTTTTGTACTTAGGAAAATTTTCTTATCCAAGACTATTTGGAGAGAGAACTAAGTGTTAAATGTGTATGTACTTGTTTGTGAATTAATATAAGTTTTCTTTTATGAAAATTTATGTTATTTTTAAAATTCAAAAAATTGTGCACTGGCGCCTAAGCGCCACATATCGTGCTTAAGCGCGAGCCAACCTGAGAGGTGCCAACCTAAGCGCTACTTACCCGCGCTTAAGTGCAGGTTCACGAAAAGCTGTTTGCGAACAGTTAAAAGTGAAATTTCGGCCCAAAAACACCATTTTTAACACCTACCGTCGTCTTCTACCTCTCAAAATTGCATTTTTTAAGGGCTAGGGCACACCAGTAAGTGGAGATTTCTTGATGGATTCAAGAAAAATTTGCTAGATTCGTATTTCTTAAGGTAAAGCTTTACTTCTATGTTAAAATTCTGGATTTTTACCATGTATTTCAAGTACAGTTGGAAGAATTCAAAAATTCACTATTCATGATGAGAAATGACGAAAAAAATATGGAAATTGCATAGGACATGTAGTTTAAGCTTTTGGAAGTTTAATTTAGTGGTTTAGACTTGATTTTTGAAGTTATTGTTGGAATTTATAAAATTTGTAGAATTGCACCAAGAATGAGGAGGAGTAAAGGAAAAATGCCCATTTGATTTGAGCAAGTTTGTCAGTTCAAAAGCTCAAGATCGATATAGTGACGCTCTACAGTCATGAAAATTGATTTAGGAGCGATGTTTCAAGAGTCCAGGTGGAGAGGTAGAAGACCTGATAGTCCACCGACAGTGGGAATAGTTCTGTTGTTTTTCTGTCGTTGCAGTGATTTCTGTTGTGAGGGAGTCTTATGCAAATCTCCCAGATGCTGAAGACGATTGAGTTATGGTTAAAGAGAAGTTGGAACCTCTTACTTAAGAGATAATGAACATTTACCACCAGAGACTTTATATTTTTATGCGAATTATAGTCCTAGTGAGGCGGAGTTAGACGAGATTATTTCATATTTGACTATTGGGAGAGGACTTTGAAAGATAACCAATGAGATGAGAGTAAATTTTTCGACTTCAAAGTTATGTGCACCTTCGAAGGCCTGACATTATTTAATTTCTGATCGTCTGCTTCCGACCAATCATCTCAGTCAAGTTACTAGAGAGAGAACAACGTTGAACTATTGTATTTAGGAGGGAAAGCCCATCAACATTGGGGCTTTGATCCATCACACTATCATCATTTCAGCTTTTGCTGCTACTACTGTAGGTATGGGATTTGCTTCCTTGATATTTTAATTATGCGAGTAGTCTGGAGTGAAGTATGATAGTTGAGAGGAAGTTTTGTTACCTCTAAAGCCCATCACGAAGGTAAATGTGAAGACTTATTCTGAGTATTTGATTTTTTGTTGGAGAGGAGGATTTTTCAGAAGTTATGAATTAGAGATGTCTGCTGCATCTTCATCATGACCATCTACTTCTCGTGCTTCTACATCTAGAGGTGATACCAAGACTCAGGATGAGTTATTGTAGAAGATGATGGACAATATCAATTTTACCATTGGTAAGGTACAAAATTTAGAGCGTTTTGCATATCATACAAAAAATTATAATAGAAGGAAGAGTGATTATGAAGATAAATTCCACTCATCTTTGGAAAGCCTGATTAGAGGTGAACTAGGAGTGCAATTTCCTCCATATCCTCGATATCCTGATTATGAGCCTGCAGAAAAATGGTACAGCGGTGATTTTGAAGATGAAGAGTAGAGCTGAGAGATTCATTTCCTAATTGTAATATGATGTGAACTCTGTGGTCTGAGCCTGCTACATTTGCATCTGTGTTATTTTGGGACTATGTTTTATATTGTGTTTTGAATTTTTATGTTCTGTTATTGTTGTGATTGTTGTGTTAGATAGTATTTCGTTTTATTTTTAAATTTTAGGGTAGTAGTTGTTGTTTTGTGTTTAGTATTGTGATTTAGTTAGTTTAGAACTTAACTTAATTTCATATCTATTATAAAGTAGAAAGTCTTGCTAGCTTAGATCTTAAACTTGAAATTCAGGAACTGCTGCCCTGTACTTTTCTTTTATCATGCTAGTGTGTAATTTGCTTTTATACCCACTGTTTAGAAGTCTATTGGAATCTCTACATGCTAAACTAAAATGAAAATCTAGAAATTTTGATCAAAAATTAATTTTTACTCCTTTTTAGTTATACTTGTATAATTAGGATATTAAACTTCTTGTTAGCATGTTATTTTTAAATTTTCATTTTTCATTCATGCTTCATTCATGCTTATATATATCTAATGCTAAATTATTTAATCTGTTAAAAATTTAAGTTTGGGGGGATGAAAAATATTTTCAAAATTGGAATTTTATTTGTTCTCAAATGCACTACAAGTGATATTGAATTTTAAAAAGAAAAATTTATTATGTATATTAAGTTATATATGAAGTTATATCAGGGAAGTAAAATTTGATTTTAGAAATAAGTAAGAAAATTTAGTTAAAATTTGAAGTAATGAAGAAAAACATTAAGTTAAAATTTTTCAGTATAGAAAATGATTAATATAAGTGACTATCTTTAGTAGGAAAAATTGTATTTTTGAGAAAATTAGATAATTTAGACTTTTATTTTTAATACGTAAATTTATTTTATTAAAATGATTTTCAAGCCTATTATTATATCTATAAGTAAAAGTTTTATATCAAGACTTTACTTTAGGAAAGGAGAAGTGGAATTCAAAATCATTAAAGGCCTATCCAGATATGTTAATCCTTGACTGAAAAAAAAAGGAAAAGAAATGTAAGGGAGGAGAAGCTTGAGGATTAGTGCTTAATCAAAAAATTTGTTCAACATTTGATCTTTTTAAAGTAGAAGATTTGATAAAATCTTAAGCTTAAAATTATAATGTAGTGAGTAAAATTATTTTTAATAAAATTTTTTAAGTAGAGAAAATAAAAGAACTAAAATCTAAATTTAGAGAACCTACAATATTTCAGAATTAGATAGAAACTCATGTTTCATAGTTCTTAACATTAAAAATTTTCAAACTTTAATTTGGGTTCATTTACTGACTAGAAGGCTTGGAGCTATAAACCAGGGTCTTCTTCGAAATCGATAAAAGAAGTATTCTCGAGTGCATTTTTTATCTAAGAGACAGAGGTCAAGCGGGCCTTCTGATGGAAATAAATTATTCTGAGCCATGTTTGGGGGATTTTGATACAACTAAAATATATAGTGCTTTTAGACATATTTTTATATGTATTTTTGAGATATTGCGCTTTAATGGAAGGTATTTTTGTGTTTTTCTTGCAGATACAAGTAAAAATGAAAAAAATGCTTAAAGGAGTGAAAAAGGATCAAATTTGGAGCAAAAAGGT
>NW_018164810.1:102923-109401 GCF_001263595.1 Phalaenopsis equestris
AGTTATGATGATTTAAATCCATGCACTTCATTTACTTCTTGATTTGGCCAATCCAGATGTTAAAATTTATTGTGAGAACATGTAAGAACCGGGTTAGTATTCTCTCAGTCAACAATTGGAAAGAATCACATGAGGCTGTATGAATGAGAATGTAGTTCATATGGTTAAGTACAAATCAATAGGGAAATATTCATTGATGGGTGTAGAGTTAGAGTACTTTAAAGTGACAAGTTAAAGCCTCCAACTTAGTTTATTTTTCTAGGTTCTGATACAAGAATGTTAGCCCCCAGTTGGAGGGAATCGAGGGAACTATAGAGTGAGAGCTAGTATCTTCCCTACCTAGCCGGTCTTTAGAACTATTCAAACTTTAAATTAGCCAATATTCTTTATAGCATCTATAGTAAGAGTAAAGAATATTATTGCTCCTATTTGGCACAACATAATTTGCATACTTCCACAGCATAGTTTATATACTTATTACTGATTCATGATAAGAAGAAAGATATTTTCATAGTAAATACTTTTCTTCTACAAAAACTTTAGTTATCTTTTTACTGTTTCGTTAAAATATCAAAAATACCAAAAATATTTAAATTTTAAATTCCTGCAAAAATTATTTTTAGTTTAAATATTTATCTTTTTAAAAAAAGAACAACTTTCTAAAAAGTGCATATTGCATAATTTTCTCTGTGGGTTCAATATTCAGGTCTTAATCAAAAAGTCCTATATTACTTGATAATGATACGTATACTTGTGTAATATCTCAATATAAATATATATAAATTAAAAAGTTAATTCTTATTTTTCTTCAGAATCAAGTTTTTAGTTTTGTTGCAAAATAAACAAATATAAGTGAAAAATATCATCAGAACTATTGTTATATTGTGCATAAGCATAAAGTATTCAAAGATCAAGTTTTTGGCGTCGTTGTCGGGGATTAAAATCTTCAAGTAGTGGTGTCAACTAGGGGTGTAAACGAGCCGAACAGGAGCGAGCCCAGGCTGGGCTTGTGTTCGGCTCGTTTATATTTTGAGCTCAAAAAGTTTGTTCGTGTTCGGCTTGTTTGCTTAGCGAGCCGAACACGAGTTGTTCACAAACAAAGAGTCATTTTGACAATCCTAATTACGTAGTCATTAGATGTTAAGGATCAGGGCAAAAATTAAAACACCATTTGCCAACCAACAGATCACGGCTTTTGACGCACACACACACATACACAGATATATATATATATATATATTTGATTAGTATTATTTCGAGCCAAAAACGAGCCGATATATATATATGATTAGTATTATTTCGAGCCAAAAACGAGCCACGAGCCGAACACGAATTAACAAATATTTGTTCGTGTTTTTCGTGTTCGGCTCGTTAACTTAGCGAACGAGCCGAACACGAGTTTCTTAACTAGTTGAACACAAATTGTTTGCGAACAACAAGCCATTTTGACAGCCCTAGTGTCATTTTCATAAATCTTTACATATACAAAATATCGGGATCATAGAGAGTTCAACTTCTTCAATTAATCGACCTCTTCTTCAGTACTTTCTCCTCCTCTAATATCTCCCATATACATGTAATGGACATATAAATTGTAGAAGGGTCGATACGAGAATTGATCAGTTGAATTTTCATCAATCCATCCATTTTTATTGAACATCTGTATCAATCTTGCTTCAACTGTTCCTGTATGATCAAATTTCTCCTTCATTCTCCAATCTAGGTGATCAAAAAGGTAGTTAAGATTTCCTAATGCATTGGTAATACTCTAAAGTCTACTCTGAAGTTCTCTTTTTTTCTTCATTCTCCTCTCCAAAGATATTGAACATCCAACTGCTGGTGGCATCAATGGTGTTGAAGCATGTGATGAATTATCCAAAATACAATCTAATGCTTCATTTTCATTTCCTATGTAATTTTCATCAATAGGAATCATGTGCTCCCAAGGTAGTAAAACTTTTTCTCAACTTTCATATGGAACTTGAGATTGGCTGCACAGTAGAAAAATTATAGAAGGATGCCCAAATCTATATATTGGATCATTCATGATATTACCCATAACAAATTTAAAAATAATAGACCCGTCATCAATGGGTTTTTCTATTTGAATGTTATAGTTTAGAATTGCACTTTCTTTTGTTATTCTACTAATCTTCATGGTAAGTAGTAGTTTTGCAGATATGAAGAACTTCCACTATTTTAAAATTGGGTTAAGCAGTGACGCAGAGAAACTAACGTATTCCTCATCTCTGATTTCCCAATTATCTTGTTCATCCTTCAAAAAATTATATACTTCTTTCATCATATCTTTCGTCGGGATAAAATTTGTATAATGACATATTAGAACATTTTCTATCATATATAAATCATTAACCCAAGCTGGAGTAAATGGTATAACCTTACCTCGAACTAAGATGACTCCTTGGGTAATTCCATGTAAATTAGTGTAGAATTCCTTTGCCACTGTTACAACAACTGCAGCAGTAGTGTAGCGTAGAACTTTCCAATGTCTCTAAACAATGATTTTCTCAATCTGTGAACTTGGATTACTCAATCCATGATTGAAAAAGCCTCTCTCCTTGATAAGTCTCTTTTTCTTAATGAATTTGTCGTATAATCTCTGCGCGTCAAAACTCTTCTATAAACTTTCTTCTATTGAAAACTCCATACCTTGAAGTATTTCTCAAATTGGAAGCCATGGAATTCAAAATTAGGAAGTTTTTGGATGTCCAAGTTACTTTTTATGACTTTAAAAACACCTCGTAGTGGTTATTGTGGAGCAATATCCCGCCAAAGTCCTCCAAAACCGCACAGCACGTGAAAAATACTTGAAACGCCATCAACGCTCCCGATGGCGTTGTCGATGTCATGGTCCTTTAGTCGGGCATCGTCGAAGCCAGAGGCCAAATTCTCATCTGAAAAATGTTTTTTGTTCATTTTGATTCCAAATTTTTTTTTAATACCAATATTTGTCTTAATTTATTATATATATAATTGTTTAGGACTTAAAAATAATATTATTTCCTAATACATAAACACTCTTATTAACAAAATAATAATATAAAGATATATAGATTTTATATATGGGTTGTCTCACATAAAGTACTTGGTTTAACGTCGTCAGTTTGACATACCATTGGTTTAGTTGGGTTGACTTAACATTAAATTTTTTTTAAATTGGGGCATGTGTCCTTCATAATAATGTTTCAATCGATGCCCATTAACTTTAAATATATTTCCAGTTTTAGGATCCTTATTAACAACAATTCCATAATAATAGACTTTAATCACTTTAAATGGTCCTAACCATCTAGATTTCAGTTTTCCTGGAAATAATCTCAATCTTGTACTGTATAATAGAACTTCTTGTACAGGTTCAAACTTCTTATTAATAATCTTTCGATCATGCCATATTTTCATTTTCTTCTTTTAAATACTTGCATTATCATATGCTTCATTTCAAATCTTCTCAAGTTCATTGAGTTATAGTAATCTTTTCTCACCAGCATCTTTTAGATTAAAATTAAATTCCTTAATAGCCCAAAATGATGTATGCTCCAATTCTACTGGTAGGTGGCATGTTTTTCCAAAAATAAGTCTGTATGGGGACATTCCTATGTAAGCCTTATAAGCAATTCTGTATGCCCATAATGCAGTATCTAATCTAGCAGACCAATTCAATTTATAAGGATTTACAGCTTTTTCTAAAGTTCTTTTTATTTCACGATTCGATAGTTCACAATTCGATAGTTCTGCTAGACCGCTAGTCTGAGGATGATAAGTAGTAGAGAATTTATGCAAAATATAATATTTCTTTATCACTTTTTTATTCTCTTATTTCTAAAATGAGATCCTCCATCCGTAATAATTACTTTGAGCATTCCATATCTTGTAAAAAAAATTTTATTAAAAAATTTAGAAACACTCCAAGCATCACATTTAGATACAACAACAGCTTCAATTCATTTGGACATATAATCAACAGCAAGTAATATATATAAGTTTCCAAATGAAGGCATCAATGATCTCATAAAATCTAATCCCCACACAAAAAAATTCAACATCCAATGGAACATCCAATGGGTAATTTAGAGGCATTTCATTTCTTCTAGAAATATTTTCTTCTTACTGACATTGATTGCTTATTTTAATATATTATCTCTAAAAAGAGTATGCCAATAAAATTCAGCTAACAAAATTTTATAAGCAGTTCTATTTGTTCCAATATGTCCTTCAAATTCAGAATCATGACATCTTTCAATTATTTGTTGAGTTTCTTCATAAAGCACACACCTTCTAATAATTAGATCTTTACATTGTTTATATAAATATTGGTCATCCCAAAAATAGAATTTTGAATCATATATAAATTTCTTTAATTTTTTATTCTTAATATCTGGTAGTAGAATATCATTTATAGTATAATTTACTATATTGGCATACCAATGTGTATCTATTTCATCAATACTACATAATTGTTCATCACATAAATTTTCTAAAATTTTATTTGCAGAATTAGTTATTATTTCTTTGACTATTCTAGACAAATGATCAGCTATTTGATTGTCATTTTCCTTTCTATTAACTATATAAAAATCAAACTCTTGCAATAGAAGTATCAATCTAATTAACCTTAGTTTAGCATCCTTCTTTTGCATTAATTATTTAATAGCATAATGGTCTGTATGCACTATACATTTAGTTCTAATTAAGTAAGGTATAAATTTATCAAAGTCATAGAAAATAGCTAATTACTTTCTTTTAGTAGTAGTGTAGTTAATTTGAGCATCATTCAGATTTTACTAGCATGATATATTACTTCAAAAACTTTGTTGTTCATTTGTCCTAAAACAGCTACAATAGCATAATCACTAGCATCGCACATTATTTCAAAGGGTTTTTCCAAATCATGTGGTAATATTACTGGTGCATTGATTAAATTTTCTTTCAATAATTCAAATGTTTTTATGCATTCCTCATTAAAATCAAATTTCGTATCTTTTTTTCTAAAAGTTGGCATAATGCCTTAGTTATTTTTGAAAAATTCTTTATATAATGCTTGTAGAACCCAGCATGTCATAGAAAAATTCTTGCCCCTTTGACCATAGTTGGTGGTGGTAATTTTTTAATTACTTGAATTTTTTGCAGGATCTACTTCCATGTCATTTTTAGAAATTTTATGCCCAAGTACAATTCCTCCTACAACCATAAATTGAAATTTTTCCCAATTCAGTACTAGGTTGATTTTTTCACATAATTCTATATTTTTTTCTAAATTATTTAAGCATAATTCAAATGAAGTCCCAAACACATAAAAATCATCCATAAATAATTTTATTCCATGCTCAATCAAATTATTAAATATTAACATCATACATCTTTGAAATGTTGCAGGTGCATTGCATAGCTCAAAAGACATTCTATGAAAAGCAAATGTTCCATAACGGCTCATAAATGTTGTCTTATCTTGATCCTCAGGACCAATTAAAATATGATGATAACTGATATACCCATCTAAAAAGCAGTAATATTTATTTCTAGCCAATCTATCCAACATTTGATCTAGAAAGGGTAAATAAAAGTGATCTTTCCTGGTGGCCAAGTTTAATTTTGTATAATCTATACAAATTTGCCAACCAGTAACTTGTCTTATTGGAATTAATTTATTTTTCTCATTTACTTCAATGGTCACTCCTCCTTTCTTTGGAACACAGTGAGTTAGACTGACCCAAGCATTATCCCAAATAAGATATATAATTTCAACATCTAACCATTTGAAAAATTCTTTTTTAACAACTTCTTTCATTATGGGGTTTAATCTCCTTTGAGGATCAACTTTAGGTTTATATTGTTCATCTAATAAAATTCTGTGCATACAAATTGAATGACTAATTCCTTTAATATTTGCTAAAGTCCATCCAAAAGCCTTTTTATATCTTTTTAGCATTTCTATTAATTTTTGTTCTTAAATTTACGTTAACTCAAAAGATACAATAACATGCAATGTAGATGATTCTTCTAAAAATAAATATTTTAAATAAGTAGGTAATGTTTTCAGTTCAAGTTTAGGAGGTTTTATACTTGAAGGAATAAGATTTTTATTATCATTTTCCAAGAAATCCAAGGTTTCAAATTTGTCCTGAGTATAATCTAAATATTCTTCTTTTATTTTATCCTCCTTTTCACTAAATTCCTCTCACTACATTCCTCTTGCTTTACTTTTTCTTTAAAATCTTTCTTAAATTGTTCATTACTTAAGTAATCAGTAACTTCAATCCTAAAACATTCATCTTCTTTTTCTATTGCAGGATATTCCATAACTTTTGCAATATTAAATTTTACTTCTTGATCATTAACTCTCATTATTAATTATCTTTTTTGCACATCTATCACAGCTCTCCCTGTTCCAAGAATTGGTTTCCCCAAAATAATAAGAATTTCTTTATCTTCCTTCATATCCAATACTATAAAGTCTACA